>NC_051156.1:82630604-82723754 GCF_013339745.2 Dermacentor silvarum | reverse complement strand
CAGTGTCACTGCCTCGCGCATGTATTTGCTCACAGTAGCATAACCACATTTTACATTTACTGAGGCCCTGGCAGCATGCTGATGGCATGGCAGGCCCTTTGTACCCCAAAGATTTGAGAGATTCTGCGCCGCTTTTGTTCTTCAGCAGCTTGGTCGTACTTTGACTCAAACTGCGAAGGCATGTGGAGCGTGAAACGCGCCGTGGCAGGACTTTCTTCAGATAAACTCGACCATCGTTTTGAGTTGCTCGACTTGAGGAGGCGGTCAACAGACGCATGCACGTGCGTACGAGCTTGCCCTCAAGAGCGGGCATGCAGCAGCTCACCATGATGAACAAACAACATGCAAAACTTCTGCACACATACTGCGAGTGCACTGCAGGGCAAGTGTGTTTTATATCGAGATATGTATCGTATATGGCATGGTACTGGGACTAAGTGAACGCAACACAGTACGGGGGGCTAAGCAGAATGTAGTGGACGCAACACGTTTGTTTTGTCAGGTGCATAAAGCTTCATTCCTGCAAAAGTAAGACTCGCGAGTTTTGCATAATGCGGCACCACGCGTGTGTCGCTTTGGCCTCGAACGATGCATTCTGATCGGCTGTGTGGCGAGATTTTTCTTTTCGTTTGGCCCCATGTAACCGTACAGCTATTTCCGCTTGCATGCGGTAGCACATTCTTAAGCCAATGGTAAAATCCGTGCGGTATACATACCCGTAGATTAAAACATCGCCGTGACTTCCGAGTCGGTCGTAAGGCGAGAAGTCAAATAATCACAGCGCCAGCATCATGCTGTTACCAGAACGCAGGCTTACCTCACTCAGCAAGAATTGCGTGATAACTCACTGATAACATGGGGTATTTTTTTTTTAATTTGACCGTGCGCTCCACTTCAGTACAATGTTCACCATTCCACGCCGGTTTGTGCAATCGACGGTACAGAAAGTGCCTGCATGAGTTTTGTCGCAAACGCTGCGCCTATCGCTCGAGCGTTAGTTTCACAGAGTCTTTTCATCGACAAAATGCTTGCAGTCTTTCCCACAAACAGCTAAGTGTTTCCTTTAACCAATATTCTTGCCCAGAACACACGAAAAATTATTGATCAGCAACTCAAGCTCAGGAAATTGCCGCGGATCATGCAACTTCGCACACCTGCCCTGTGATAATGGCGGCGCGGCATGTAATGCAGCTGGGGCATGCCCATGTGCATAGCTGAATTGGAAAAAGGTCCATTCATTTGAGCCTATAGGCACTCATCATCATAGATTTGCAACCGTTTGCACTTTTTCACATTTGCTCTTATGATGTCACTGACGCCTACTCATGCTAACATTGATTCATGCCCGGTCATGTCAGAAATTTCACGAGATCGAAGCCGGTTGTATATTTCACTTTTTTTTCTTGACCAAATAGATATGGTGGGCACGCCATTCAAAAGCATGCAACTGAATTTTGTTTTTAACAGAACCTAACAGTTTACCAGAAAAAGCTACCAAAGACCAACTGGTGAAGGCTACATTTTCATGCGGAGTGCTTTTTCTCAAATTTGAATGTATCTGTGAAGCAACATAAACGAAACATGGACACGTAACTATTATTACATAGTATATACAAACAAAGGATATAAGTCGTATGGTTTCCCTTTTTAAGAGAAAAATGCCTTCTAAAAATTTGAGAAATGCTACATTTTACAATTGTACAACCGATTTCACCTTTCATTTTTCAGTGCATGAAATTTTGCCGAATTTGTGCCTGTGCGTGTAGAACTAGAGGAAAATAGTATGCAATAACCATTTGATGGCAAATGAGTGACTACGGCTTAAGCGGTCAGCATGGGGTTCAATGGGGCTGGGTGGGGGAATCTTCGCGACTACATTTAAACTGCAATTACACATTAAGCGGTACGTATTAATGAGGTTTGACTGTACACCGAGTTCCTTGAGTGTAGGCAGAAATAATTACCTATGTATTATTGCAGCGTCATTGTACAGGTCATGTTTGCAAGGTACCAGTGTGTGGTATGTCCCACACAATGTTCCTGACAGACATTTTTGGTTTATATACCCCGGCAATGTGTAATGGTTACATTATGCTCTTTCGATATGGCCGAGTACCATATTTATTCAAATCTAGGCCGGTCTCACTCCTAAGCCAGCACCTGAAGGTCTGCAGCCGGTGAAAAAAGTGTTTTTCTTGAATGTAAGCCGGACAAGTTAGGGCAAACAGACATAAAACGCGAACAGCATTTATTAGTCACGACCCGTCCCAGCCCATGCAGTGTTGTTGCTGCTAGCCTTATTGCTTACCTTCTTATCGTTGTCAGCATAAAAGAGCAGACAATTTTTGGTGCCATTTAGTGCACTTTAGATGCTGCACTCCTTGAAAGCATGCAATCAGCTTCATGGTGTGTCCCATGCTGCAGTGACCCAGCTCGCCACTTGTGTTAGTTATGTGCATTTAGTACAACCTGTTGCTGTTAGCTTATACGCTTTATCACTCGGCCAGATCGCGAAGTATTTCCGCAGGCAATCCATCCTCAAAATGCTTGTTGATACAGACGTCA
The DNA here is from genome assembly GCF_013339745.2 of Dermacentor silvarum. Taxonomy (NCBI): domain Eukaryota; kingdom Metazoa; phylum Arthropoda; class Arachnida; order Ixodida; family Ixodidae; genus Dermacentor; species Dermacentor silvarum. The sequence continues at coordinate 82,721,189 of NC_051156.1, read as the reverse complement.
AGTGGCTGAGGCTGGTCCATCATGCCACCTGGTATAATAGCGATGTCCAAGCTTGGGAGAGCACAGCCTTCATGCTGTCAGTAAGGTGCCCACAGTACATATCAAGGACAAGGAGACAGTTCTTGGGTGACGTTGCCATGTGATCCTAATTCACTAGTCAAACGTGGCACTCGTCATTCGCCTGTTCGCATTTGCCTGTGTGGCAGCATTTCTGGGAAAGGCTTCTTAAGCCGGCAGTGGCTTCTTATAAATTATGTATGCAGGCAGATTATGTCAATCAGCTGTGCCATGCAGCATCACGATCGCATGTTGCTTTCCGCAAGTGGCCGAGCACATGACGCCCCTTTGGTGCTGTTGTCATTGGCTTGCTACACCACAGACATACCAAAATAAATGAAAAGGGGTCAGTTTACAGCACTCTACTGCAGCCACTTTTGATTGGCTGGAGTGACCAAGTAGAAAATCTGACCCTGGTAATATGCTTGCTCTGGTATTTTTGTCTCACATAAATGTTTTAGTTGTGTTTATTGTTGCTTAACACTATTGCCACAATTTCCTGTGTAGAACAGTGTCCCATGAAAGCACAACTATACTTGCTCTCAATGCATACAAATGTACGAGAAGTGTTTGCAGATCATCTGCATTTGCTGGTGGTAGTAAAATTAAGAGTGTGCAGAAATGACAGCAGTGGGATAGTGGGCATGAAGAAACAGTTCTGTGCGAGACTAGCTTGATGGCTCCTCTAACTAAGCCGCCATAAAGCGATCTCGGTGCTTGTGGAGATGGCCATTTTCGCTGCGTCTTCCAAGCCCATAAAAAATTGCTGCCACACAGAAGAAATAACTATATAAAATGAAATTGTACTTCTACTATAAGTTAGATGGTGCACTGCGCTCGTAGTGACGCAGGTCTCCAAAACAGCGCGAGAAAACATAATTGGTGGACTAATCCTTTATTATGGTAATGTCACTTGTGTGATGAAATCTAGGGTTTGACGAAAACTTGTCTGGCGAGGAAAGAACATGGCTGAATAAACGTACACTCGGCAACTGAAGAACACAAAAACAACAGATTGACGTTTTGGCACCCACTACGCGTGCCTTGTTCACAATGAACGAATGCATGGTGATCTTTATTATATATGCGTTGGAAGACGTAAGGCCCTTGCGTACAACTCAGGGAGGGGGCCCCGTTTTATTGTGTTAGTCATAGATTGTAGTATGCAAAATGATTCAAGAAGCTATCGGGATTTCTTCTCTCTTTTGATGATGAAAGCCGAATGCCAGTTAATACTGTGACCAGTCTTCTCATGATGCTCTGCTAGGGCGCTGGAAACCGTGTGTCCTTTGGCTACATCATTGCGGTGCTGCTGTAGCCTTCTTTTAAAGTTTCCCGTCTCGCCTACGTAGCACGCCTGGTAGTCCTGGCATGGAATTTTGTAGATGATGCCGGGATATTTTTCTTTTTCGAGGCAGTCTTTGACTCGGACGAGTTGTTGTTTTAGCTTGCTTGAAGGGACATGGCAGATTTGTACATCATAATCTTTGAAAATTCTTGACATTGACTCGTTCACGCTTCGTGCATAGGGGAGAGCCGCCCGTTTCCTTGTTCTCATCGGCCTGATGGGGGTTCAGCGGCACGCTTTTCTTCAGTCTTTATAAAATGGCTAGGGTAGCCATTGCTGACCAAATCCTGCGTTACTCTCTTCAACTCAGCTCTGCGTGCGTCAGTAGTCGAGCACGATCGAAATGCACGGGTGAACAGTGTAGAGGCAACAGATCGTTTGTGTCCAACGGGATGGGCCGAATAAAAGTGCAGATATTTCCCTGTGTGCGTAGGCTTCTGATAAATGCTTGTTGAAAGGCTGGATGCAGTACGCATGACTTCAACGTCAAGTAAAGCCAGGCGACCATTAACTTCTTTTTCAACGGTGAATTCTATTGTGCTTTGGAAAGCCCTCACGACATTCCAGCCCGCTCCAAAATTGTTCCTGCGGTATGTCGATGATTGTTTTTCCATTATCTGCCGCAAAGACGTCGTACCTTTTCTGCAGCACTTGAACTCTTTCCAAAGCACAATAGAATTCACCGTTGAAGAAGAAGTTAATGGTCGCCTGGCTTTCCTTGACGTTGAAGTCATGCGTACTGCATCCGGCCTTTCAACAAGCGTTTATCGGAAGCCTACGCACACAGGGAAATATCTGCACTTTGATTCGGCCCATCCCGTTAGACACAAACGATCTGTTGCCTCTACACTGTTCACCCGTGCATTCCGATTGTGCTCGACTACTGATGCACGTAGAGCTGAGTTGAAGAGAGTGGCGCAGGATTTGGTCAGTAATGGCTACCATGGCCAGTTTATAAAGACTGAAGAAAAGCGTGTCATCAGGCCGATGAGAACAAGGAAACGGGCGGCTCTCCCCTATGCATGAGGCATGAGCGAGTCAATGTCAAGAATTTTCAAAGATTATGATGGACAAATCTGCCACATCCCTTCAAGCAAGCTAAAACAACTCGTCCTAGTCAAAGACTGCCTCGAAAAAGAAAAATATCCCGGCATCGTCTATAAAATTTCTTGCAAGGACTGCCAGGCAGGCGTGCTACGTGTGTTTTTCAGTTGGCGAGTGTACGTTTATGCAGCCATGTCACGTGTGTGAGGGTTTTTTTTTCTGTATGTGTACATTAATGTTGATGGCATAATTATGTAATCATGCAGTCCTTGGAACGCAATGCTTGTGCACATTTCTATATTGCATCTAGTGACCGCACAGATCAACCTGAAAATAAAGAGTGGTCCTACAGACAACACATGTATTTGAAATTCGGCTACCCAATGTCAAGGTAGATGTTAGTGAGTTCATCGAGCTATAGATAGCAGTGAATATTCTTGCAGATCATTGTCAATTTAACAAATTCAGCGATTGCTATTTATGCTTGGGAGATTTTTATGTGGGATTGTCTAAAAGATTTTTTAAAATTTTACTGTATAATTTCGTTCTGCTCATGCAGGTGAGCCCACTACAACTAATAAATGGCCAGAATGCCAGAAAACAGTAGAGTTGAGAAAATGCATAGTGTATATCGTCCAGTATAAAACCTGTTAGCTACAAGCTATGTATGTGTTATTATATATTGCAGGTGTATGCTGGATCCGGGCAATGAATAGAAAAGGCTGCTTGGGGGACATTGTTGCGGTCTACGTCTGACTATGTTCTGCCGTATGGCGTCCACAACGTATTGGATGCCAGATGAGCTTAAGAACAGAAGCGTGACCGGGACTTTGTCCAACAAGTCGCGATCCAAGGGAAGGACTGAGGCCAGACCAGCCGTGACACCACAAAAGTTGTCATCCTTGAAAAGTATATGAACATACTGTTCTAATGAACTGATCTACTCATGTATAGATGGCACATGCAAATAGCCACAGTAAAAGCGAAGCTAGTGCTAAAGCACTGTGTGGCGATCATCTGCTACTGAAATATTTCATGTTAAAACTGTAGAAAGAATTTGAGGCATGTGAGTTAACATGAAAAAAGTAATCTGCAGTTTGGTTATTGAAAATGCAGCTTTGCAAAAATATTTCATTGAACCGTGGGCATATTGTTGGGAACTTGCACTGTGCATGCTGGAAATTATTGTTTAGATGCTTTCATTAATTTTGTACTCGTGATTGCTTTTCTTGCGCAGGCCTCCTCCGGATCTTCATGGGCAACCGTGTCATGCCGGAAGACGAGAAAAAAAAAGATTGAAAGAAGTGCGCAGGCAATTGGTGCAGAAACTCGCTGACGCGCCAAGAAGGTAGTGCTACTGGTACTGATTGCTACGGGGCTTGTCCCAAAAGTTTGTGCACTGAGCCAGCAAAAACGCGGCAGAGAATGTAGTGACATGAACTGCTCAAACTTCTGGGACAGACTTTCTATATTTACCTTACCAGCTTAGCACTTCTACCTTTCTTTGTGGAGTTAGTGCTTACCGTATTTACTAAAAAATAGGTCCAACATGAGTATAGGTCGACCACTATATATTGAATTAGTTGAGAAATTTAGAAAATTTTAGTTTGAATTAAGTCAGCCAATATCTTTAGCAGTAGTAGTGTAAACTTAAATTATTTCTCTTAAGGGTCTTGGGTGGTGGGCGGGTGCCTCAGTTTAGAGCTCCATTGGTCTCTGCAGCTTGCTGGGCTTGATCGAGAAGAGCTCTCTGGCTCTCTAGATTTTCGCTAGCAAGCCAAACGTCCCGCTGCCTGTTGCTTGGAATTTGCGCCGTTAAGGGGTGAATTTAGAGTTTGGAAGTCGTTGCTTACATATCCACATTACAGGACGAGACTTGGCCCACCAAGGGAAGTGGCAGGGTGTATGCATCTTGTGAAGTATTTGGATGTATGGATATGCGTGGAGGACCACACAAATAGCGAAGGAACGAAAAAGATTAGGTCTATCTTAAAGAGACGGGAAGAGTGTGGATCAGAGAGCAAATGGCGATAGCCGATATTCTTGTTAACATTAAGAGGGGAAATGGAACTGGGCAGGCCATGTAATGCGTAGGATGGATAACCGGTGGATCATTGGTTACAAAATGGATACCAAGAAAGGGAAGCGCAGTCGAGGATGGCAGAAAACTAGGTGGGGGGATGAAGTTAGGAAATTTGCAGGCGCAAGTTGGAATCTGCTAGCGCAGGACAGGGGTAATGGAGATCGCAGGGAGAGGCCTTCGTCCTGCAGTGGACATAAGTATAGGTTGATGATGATGTGTGTTTGTAAGAAGAGCCAGTACCTGGCCTGTTTCCCTGTACGGTCTGGGTGTAGGTGGCTGTATTTTTGTCTCTTTGGTCTCCGAGGATGTCGTGCTGGTGGATCAGGGGTATTCCAGTAAAACACGTTGTGGGGCTAGTTGGTGCATAGCTTTCAAAAGATGAAGCGCCAACAGTGACAGCACATTAGGAAGGAACAAAGACAGGACAGGCGCTACTTGCAACTGTTTATTGTGGTCAAAGGTGGTTGAATATATAGCCATGGGGAGAGGGGGGGACGAAAAAGGCGGAACACTGATTGTATGAATGCGCACGCGTGAGAACACTGAAGATGTGCATGAAGGAAATGGCGAATCTAAAACTTATCTAAAAACACACTTTCATTTGTGTATATATTCAGAGACGGGGAGCTGACACATGTTTCCCCTCTCTTCCTAATCTGGTTGGCCTCCAACAATTCACGTGCCACAGAGTCTTTACTTTTAAACAAGATTGTAATATCTTGAAGCCTTGCTTCACATGCTTGTTTATTTTTATTGCCGCAGGCCTTGCAATGAAGAGGCAAGTTTGAGCCATAACCATATTTCAATGAAAGCTTATGCTCCCGCAGGCGATCATTAATACATCGGCCAGTTTGGCCGACGTACTCTTTCCCACACTTCAGCGGTATACGGTATACAACTCCTTCCTCACACTTCACAAAAGGATTCGTATGTTTAATGGAACACCTTGCTTTCTTAGAGTTATCAGAACCAATAAGGCGGCACAAAGTAGCAAGTTTTTGGGGTGCGGAAAAAACCACAGGAATTTTGTATTTGACAGCGACGTGTTTAAGATTGTGCGCCACTTTGTGAGAATACGGAATCACCATTGGTTTGGCTTCTTTTTCTTTATTTTTTCACCTTTTTCAATAACGCCTCCGAAACTGCACTTACAACCGAACAAGGGAAGCCAGCCTTCCTCAATTTCAAAATCTGTTCGTCAAAGCTTCCTTGTGCCTTATGACAGCACGAATTTTTAAGGGCGGATTCGAGGCATATAGTGGCAATCGCACGTTTAACAGTCTTGGAGTGTGTAGACTCATACGGCAACAATTCCTTGTGGGCACGGGGTCGATACATCCAGCAGGAACCTTCGTCAGTAAGGGTTATGTCAAGATATAAAAACTGCAAGCTGTTATCCTTGGCTAGTTCAAAAGTAAAATCTAAGCCTTTGCCGTGCTGTTTAGATTTTACTTTTGAACTAGCCAAGGATAACAGCTTGCAGTTTTTAGATCTTGACATAACCCTTACTGACGAAGGTTCCTGCTGGAATTGGTGCCGTATTGGAATTGGTGCCGTATGAGGAATTGGTGCCGTATGAGGAATTGGTGCCGTATGAGTCTACACACTCCAAGACTGTTAAACGTGCGATTGCCACTATGTGCCTCGAATCCGCCCTTAAAAAATCGTGCTGTCATAAGGCACAAGGAAGCTTTGACGAACAGATTTTGAAATTGAGGAAGGCTGGCTTCCCTTGTTCGGTTTTAAGCGCAGTTTCGGAGGCGTTATTGAAAAAGGTGAAAAAAGAAAGAAAAATAAGCACTGAAGAAGGTCAAACATTCGAAAAGAAAGCCAAACCAGTGGTGATTCCGTATTCTCACAAAGTGGCGCACAATCTTAAACACGTCGCCGTGAAATACAAAATTCCTGTGGTTTTTTCCGCACCCCGAAAACTTGCTACTTAGTGCCGCCCGATTGGTTCTGATAACTCTAAGAAAGCAGGGTGTTCCATTAAACATACGAATCCTTTTGTGAAGTGTGAGGAAGGAGTTGTATACTGTATACCACTGAAGTGTGGGAAAGAGTACGTCGGCCAAACTGGCCGATGTATTAATGATCGCCTGCGGGAGCATAAGCTTTCATTGAAATATGGTTATGGCTCAAACCTGCCTCTTCATTGCAAGGCCTGCGGCAATGAAAATAAACAAGCATGTGAAGCAAGGCTTCAAGATACTACAATCTTGTTTAAAAGTAAAGACTCTGTGGCACGTGAATTGTTGGAGGCCAACCAGATTAGGAAGAGAGGGGAAACATGTGTCAGCTCCCCGTCTCTGAATATATACACAAATGAAAGTGTGTTTTTAGATAAGTTTTAGATTCGCCATTTCCTTCATGCATATCTTCAGTGTTCTCACGCGTGCGCATTCATACAATTAGTGTTCCGCCTTTTTCGTCCCCCCTCTCCCCATGGCTATATATTCAACCACCTTTGACCACAATAAACAGTTGCAAGTAGCGCCTGTCCTGTCTTTGTTCCTTCCTAATGTGCTGTCACTGTTGGCGCTTCATCTTTTGAAAGTGGATCAGGGGTTCCTCGTACTGATCCTCGAGCAGTTTGGTCGGCCTTCTCATTTCCCTTGTGCCCAGTGTGCCGGGCACTACATTATTGCGTGGTGCCATTCTAGGGTGGTGCCTAGCATGCTGTGGATTTTGTGTGGAATGGTGCCCGTTATATATGAATGGACCACTGCCTGGGAGTACGTCAGGACCAATGGAGATTGTTCTTCTGCCTCTGCATCTTGAAAGGCCAGTGCTATGGCTGCTGCCTCCTCCGTGCAAGCCAAAGGGGTCCGAATGGAGCCAGTTATCACTGTGGACTATTGTGAATTTGTTGCCACTCTATGCACGTCCGTGTAGTATATGTCTGGATTTCTTCCATGTTTGTTTTGTAAGGTCTTTGATCGTGCTTTTCTTCTGCGTTGGTTGTGTTCCGTGCTCATGTTCTTTGGGATTGCTGAAACAAATTTTCCCTCTTCGGTATGTTAAGCAGCAAAACTGTTTCTTCCCTGCTGTATTGCCCACTCAGGGGCATCCCACCTTTTACAGCAGGACCCTTCCTAGTTCTGTTGAATTCATATGCTGTCGGTGTGCCACGACCACCACCGTGGTATATTCTTCATATGTGACGTAAATACCAAGAGCGTCCACTTCTTGATGCTCGTGTGTTTTGGTAGCTCCGGAGAAGCCTCGTATGCTGCCCTGATGATGGCGCTCACTTTGGTCATCTTGGCCTTTTTAGCCTTTGAAAAGGGAGGCGAGTCAATGCTGCAAGCTGGATCCTCTTCGTACCTGCCAGAGAAGTCATCCTTGATGGATGCTGCACAGGCGTCCTCGGCACCCCAAATGACGATGTCTTTAACGCTGTCGAGTGTGCTGTATATGCAGCATCATTTAAAACCAGTCTGAATCTCAGCTGGCAGGCCCCCTCGCACATTCTTAACCCATGTTGAGACTTTGCTTGTCTCCAATGATGGTCCCCAAACATACTTTATTAGATTTCTTAATACTAGTTTTGCTTTCTACTTTGTTGTGTATATTTACTACAGGTTACAAATAATGTACTAGTAAAGCAGGCGCCCATGTGCAGCTTGAACCCAGGCATGGCAGAGGAATGCCATTGCCTCGGTACTTTTGCTAGCTTTTTTCATGAATATAGGTAGAAATTTGTTGGTAACATAGATTGAGTAGCTTCATTTATTTCGAGAAATAGTACCTATGTACAGTAAATACAGTATTTTTGTTTGTATGTATATGATGGCTGCGTGTGAATTACTGTGCAATAAAACTTTGAAACCATCAATCAAAGGTGTATTTTCTATTTAGGAACTGTCTGACAGCATAATCAAGCATGCTTGATGACGCCACTAGGGATCGTATTCTCGGAAAATCACATTCGGAGGTAGTTTCACTTTTGCGAGAATCGGCACTGCATGCCTGCGCACAAGCGTCGGGAAAATGCAAGAGCTTTCGTGGGCCGAGCCATGAACTCTCGCGAAAGTGAAACTATCGCTGAAAGTGATTGCCAGAGAATACTGCCGCAATTGCGGCCTGTCGGAATAGAATGTTCCGACAGGATTACAAACCGACAGGCTGAAACCGACAGGCTGACACCGACAGGCCGACACCGACAGGCGGACGCCGACAGGCTGACAAGCCCACAGGCTTACAGGCCGACAGGCCAAAATAACATATAGCCGACAAGCCGACAGCCTGTCGGATTTTTTGTCTGGGAGCGAGCGGGTACCCGGCCTCTCTCAACCGATCAACTTGCCCAAGAAATGCAATGTTTACAGTGTGGTAACACGACTTCAACAACGCTGACCGGAGACATGAAATGACTATGCCATTCTTCACAAGCCTGGAATGGTTTGAGGCATATTTCATTAGCGGTTTTCCAACTCTGGGCGAGAATGACCAACACACATGTTCCGGTAGAATTTCCAACTCTACATCAAGAAACTGTAGCTTGTTATCTACCAGTACTTCCGAAGTTAAAGTCAAGCCTTTAATAGTAGTAGAAGCCTTTAATTATCTGGGCAAGGGCTTAACTTTGACTTCGGAAGTACCGGTAGATAACAATCTAGTTTCTTATTAACAAGATACATGAAGGCGCTCGATGCGCTATCCAGCCCCCGATAGTAGAGATCAGTGGTGTGCAACCTTTTATACTAGCGTTTCTTTCTAGTCGGAACATTGGAAACGGCTCCCACCTTACTTTTCTCAACCTGTGACATGCGAACAGAAAGTGACATCACTGTATTAATTTTGTTGCTTTAGTTTTCTAAGCGAACTGCCTGCACATTCTAGCAAGTTGTTAAAAATATAGTTGGTACTTTTTTACTGTTACTAGACAGGCTACTTGGCTGCTATAAATGTGAAACATGTTACCAGCCCACAGACAGGATTCAAGAAGCAGAATTAAAATTTACTTGACACAGAGGCTACAGCAGGCAAGTATGGTTACTGTGTGCTCTAATGTTTTCAAGCAAAAGTTAAGTGTTTATAGTGTATTTCTACTTCTTTTGAACAATCAAACTGCACAATTAATGTTCCAAGTTTATACATTGTTGGCTTTGATTGCTCATGTGATTTGTTCGCTATGTAGACAGGCAGTAATCCCTCTATAATAAGCAAAATGAGTTAGAAAAAGAAATGCCGTCACAATCGTCCACAATTGCCGAGGGCAGAAGTAATGGCCGATAGCACTTCACTGAAGCTACATAAATATTCAGTTTTCTCACAGCTTGTTCAGGAAGTAATAAAGAGGTATGCTGTGTGCATCTGCACGACCAATGCAATCTATCTACTTGAGACTGTGCACTGAGTCTGCTTGGTTCTGTTGGGCAGTTCGAATTTGGTATTCTGCTATACAGAATTCTTTTGGTACTCGTAGCTTACTTAGCGATAAAATGGAAATTGTAGCACTGGTCATCTATACACAAATATTTGCACACAAATAAGGCAATCACAATTATAACATGGTGAGGGGGGGATATCAGACTCTCAGAAGACGAAAGAAAATATATTATGATTATAATGTGACGTGATGCCGCAAGGAAACAGAAAGCAATGCATAGAGGTGGATGGCACTTCCGTGCCACCAAGGTTATTTACTAATTAGGCAGCACTTCAGAAGTGCCCACGACACGATCGAACAAGGCAAAGCTGTGTTTGCTCATGTTTGTTTGAGCACGGCTCCACACGCGGTAGCGAACACAGCATTGTTGCCCAGTGGTTTAGATCGCCGCAGTTTAAAGTTTCAGAAAATGTAAAGAACAAACTGCATTATAGTCTTATATAATATAACGTGAAGTACATTCGAAGGCCAGAAACATTCCTAAAAATGTTGCCTTATATTTGCGTAAATCGGCAAGCAGCATGGCATGTTTCACATGCCATGATACTTTCATGATACCGCACTCTCCGGTATCATGATATTTGTGCGGTATGATGACATTTTCATGATACCGCAGTGTGCAGGGTTTTATAGACAAAGTGAAACACATTCAGCACATATGATCACTCTATGACGGTACGGAATAATTGTAATATCATAACATAATTGGTGTAGTTGATATTACAACAAAAGTTGACATTCTTCAATCTGAGCCCTGTAAACTTTAGCACGCAGGGGCACAACTTGGCTAAGCAATAGGGATGTAATGTGTATGCAGAAAAGCATTACTCCATGCATTTGTGCCACATCGCCCAAATAAAATCAATTTTCCCACCCAAGTGTGCCTCGTGCAAGACTGGAATTAAAGCATAAGTTTATACAGTGACCCAAACAGGAACACCTCATCTTCACATATGGAATTCATATACATACATGTCTGTTGATTCCAGCCTCCTGGAACGCAGACCCTTGCTGCGTGCTTTACATAGAAATTATAGCAGTAGCACTTAACTCGAAAGATATTCAGGGCTGCAGTGTTGCAGAACACACCTACAAATGCCGCATTTCATGCGTAACAGCTTTGTTGATTTGCTTCAAGAACCTACTAAGAGCAAATTGAAATTATTTCTTCTTGTTTAGCATTTTTGCCTGCTAGACCACAATCTAATACCATCAATATATTGACTCGCAGAAGCAATTGTGGCTTATAAGGGGAGTCCAAACTCTTATGCAAACGCTACGTATCTGGACACAACCAAGGTAATGATGTTTGCCATCGATTGGAGATACTCAGGTTTTATTGTATTCTGTTGAATTGCATCATTAAGGCTTAATTATTTATACAACTTCTCAAATATTGTAATTACATGAAATACGTGCTACATAAAAGTGTTTTTCCGAGCGTGAAAGAAAGCTGCGAATAGACGCAAAGTGCCTCGAGCGGCCATTCGTGCGGCAATTTTGCGTGTATTCGCGGCCTTCTTTCATGCTCGGAAAAACACTATTGTGTAGCACTTACTGCACAACAAAATACTGTATCGGGAGTTGTTCATGGCGTTCTACAATTTCCTCATTTACTTTTATTCTAATTATAATAATTGCGAAGTTGAGTAATTAACACTAATGATCTAATTAGGCGCAATGCAAAAATATTCTCAGTATCTCCAAGCGATGGCAAACAACATTAACGTGGTTCTGTCCAGCTACGTGGCATCTGCATTTTTGAAAATATTGGTGCATCATAGTTGGGACACTGCGTATATTAACACCTTCACATATTGCCACAGCTGCACCCTGTCAGACGTGTTAAAACATTCAGAGGGTGCTTGTCCACCAGCACTCCAATCTCACTAACAGTGATCACCTACACAGCCAAGTGGAACGAGATGATGCAGGTAGTAAAAAGTTGAGAGAAAAAAATGCCCTCACTTTGACACTTTGAAGGCAACAATATAGCGGTAACTTGAGAGACATGGGCTTATGGCAGGCAACAGACCTCTTCTCAGCTCCAGCAGGACAGCAGCAACTAGTCTTTCAGTAAAAAAAGTATTCAATTAGTAATGTTATGTTACCTTGTTCTTGCTAAGCATCAGCACAATAATCTCATTTTCACGCATATCTGTTTTCTGCTTAAGCACTTCAACTTAAGTATTTATAAAATACAGTCTATGTTGCAATGCGCCGCAAGCTCCCGTCCTGTTTGTGTGTTCTTCGTCTTCGTTTAACTTGCACCGCAGATTTTCCTCCAATAAGTCGTGGTAGCGTGTGCGCTTCCGCTTATGCGTCAAAACCACTTGCTGATATAAAAATGCATGCATGTTCTCCCTACCTGCAAGGAGACGTCGTACACTTGTTTCCCTTGCTGAGAGTGACCGACGGCGCCCTCAAGTCGGCGCCGTCGGTCTCCTTCACGTCGTAAACGTGGCCCGCCACATAAAGCATGTCTCCTTTGTCGAGTATAGGCGCACGAAAGTAATTTTCAATACAGCTTATCGGCTTAAAGCCGCAAAACAACACACGCGACATTTTGAACGTCACGCGCGCGTTGATACACGTTCAGTCGCTGCCGCGGGGCTCGGAGTGGCCGGCTTATTGCTTCACATTCCTACTACCATTGGCGCTGCACGGCGTTTTGCCGTAGGGTGCCTCGATGCCCAGCGCCGCCGTCCAGGGTGGAGACAACCCCGCTGGCGCCGCCATATTGAGTCACACGAGTTGAGACTCAGCTACGCTTGCGTTCATAAATAGTGTTATTCGCGGCGCACTTCCAAGTGCTTTGCCTTGATGAGGTTTTTTTTTATCGGTATCGCATCTGCACATCTTTATAACCAATAGCCGTTAACTCGTCGAAGGTCCAAGACGTAAATGTATGGCGCCGGGAACATGCCCCAAGTTGCCTAATTTAATTTACATTTATCATGCCGTGTGTATGTTTGAAATACGCACTATTTTTTTTTTTGCGCTTCGATGCTTGGTATATAAGGTTTGTGACCCCGTGCGTGTGCAAGTTTTTCTTTTTCGCTGTTGTATTTTGGTTTACACGCCACGCCTCCTTTACCGTAGCCAGGTACTCGCGCACGGTGGTTAGTTTCCCTTGCGTTGCGCGTGCTCTTCGCGTTCGTTGCAATTATTTGACGATATCTACGCGCAATTTTGCTTTTTTTGCCCACAAAACTGTGTGCTGACAGGATTAAGCTGGTGTAAAAATAACTGCGATGTGAAAATAAGGTTTAGTTAGTGCTGTAGAGAAACATGTAACGTAACTTGTCTGTGTCAATCTTGCGTAGTACAAGATTGCGTAGACAACACACAAGAAACCAAACCAATGCACAAAATACATTTACTTATAATGTCTAGTACAATCAATCAGGAAAGTGATATGTACATGAAAAATTATATGTACTGTGTGGCGCCTGAAGGTCATGTTGAAAGACGAGATAAAAAAAATCGCAAGGTAGGCTGGACACACTATTCGGGATAGTGAGAGTTTAAAAAAAATTATTCATTACATGGGGGGGGGGGGGGGTTCAAGTGAGTACATCAACCTTATCCCACACAATATAAATCGAAAACAAGAATGCAAACAAGAAAACCCAGCCGCGGGTAATTTAATCAAGATATCCAGCCAGAATACATCAGCTACCATCGAATACGTCGCATCAGCCACACACATCGATGGCGAGTACAGAACATTTTATAAATAACCATTAGAACTGTGATAACTACATTGAAAAATAAACAACACTGCATACATACCGCGTACAAAAACCGTAAATGAAACAAAGACAGTCCAATACAGATTAGAAATGTTTTTCACTTCGAAAATATAGTCCATGATGATGTAGGGCTGTTGACTTTAACAGACGGCGCCCATCCTGTCGATTTCCCTCGTACTGGTCCTCTTCAAAGTGTTTCTAAGTACAATTAAACAACAAAAGTGATTATTGATATGAAAAGTTGCCTTGTAAATACAGAGAAACCATTACAGTCCTTAAAAATAAATTTTTGCAGAAGTAATGCTGTATTACGTCGCTTCACACGTTTCGAAGAATTGCACAGGCTACAACAGACACCATGCCAGAAAGTGCCGAAACATTTTGGTCCCATGATGCCCCTTAACTCTACTACACCTGGGCATACCGTGCACATGCATTTAAAGACCGTCACAGTACCCACTACGATCGGGAATGAGCACGAATGACCATCGGCTTACGAGCACCACGCTACAAATATATTCGTCTAAAAAATCAGCTATATATATAACGTAACAACCTGAGATCCGCAAGATATCTGCTGAGAAATCAGAGAAAATCGCAATGCTTCGCTTGCCACGTACACAACAGCCGCTCTCCCCAGAAGAAGCACTGCGTTATTTAGTCCCAAATAACCAGTAGCGGAAAAAGAAACTAAGGGGAAAAAAAAGAAACAAGAGACACACGATGTGTGCTTCCCGTGAAAAAGTAAAATAGGTGGTTTACATGACGATTTGTAGCTAATTTAAGGCTATTTCGCGGCGAAGCATTTTCGTCAGTTCTTAAAATAAGGGTACTACTCGCATAGACTGCGCCGACCAAAACGGCAAAAGCCTATGCGACGCGCGCTCGCAAACCATAGGCTACTCAGCATCGGTGCAGTGCTTAGTTCGTGAGCGAACGTAGGTACGTGAGCGAGGATCAGAGAATACTTTCTTATTTAAATGAAAAACACGATGCGATAGTCTAAACTTTCTTGACACTTACCTCGTAAATGTAGGAGCTATCCGTTGCCTTCCAGTGATACCGCTTTACTTGGGCTTCCCATCTCTTTCTTCGCTCTGGGTCCCGGGGGAAGCGTAAACAACGAAGCCCTTTACGCGTCGATCCGGTGCACTTGGGAACACAACAGCTCGTCATGTCGACTCGATGAACTTGACAAGGTTGTCATTCATGCGGCTGAACGCTGTCCAGCAAGTAGAAGCGTCAGGGAAGCATCCGCGCGCACTGCGTCTCGAACTAAGCACCGGCACCAAGCACTCGCAACCGCTCGCTGTGACTCAAGATGGCGTCGCAGCGAGAAATCGGCGGCGCGGCGGCGGTCAAAGGATGGCACCACCCTGAACGGCGGCGCTGGCATCGAGGCACCCTACGCGGCCCTACAGTCCTATATAAGAAAAGTACCGCCATCCTTTGATCAATGCCGCTTCGCTCTCTCCTGTATCTCCGATTGGACGATGATAGCGCACGCGTTGACTTCTTTATATTTTTTTCCACTTCAGAGCCATGTTGAAAGTACTCTGCGCAGCCGCAGTTGCCGGCGGCGGCGGCGCGCGCCCGGCCTGAACGTTTCAACGTGGACTTTCTAGGGCCGCCACTATGGAATTGCTTTCGCAAGCAAAAAATAAAGAAAAAATGAACGCGCTTTAGGAGAGGAGACGACGGAGGAAAGAGTAGATGGCGGTACTTTTCTTATATAGGGACTTTACGCGGCCCCACTGCGCCGTGTTCGTACTAAGAGGGGAAGACCCTGTACGTCACTCAATTTATCGGGCCAGCAAAATCGACATGCAAGCGTTGCGAAGGGCGCGTAGGCCACGCCCAATGATGTAAGGGCGCTTTAGGTGGCAGATTGGGATTAGATGTGCAAGCGGTGCAAGACGCGGTGCAACGCTTTATGTCCCTATCGATAATAGGCCAACAAACGTAGCTCCTTGCTAGTTCTTTGGTGCGAACAACACCTGCATGACGTTGGTGCAACTCGTGCAAAAAGAACGTGCGAAATTTTTCGGGAACAAGTACGCGCATTCCCTTCATAATGCATCCTCGATGTATGGACAGTTCTAGTCTTCAATGAAAGAACGGTTTGATCTCATCCGGGACACTATGCGCCCAGCTTGACAGGATATGATGGTGACAGTACGCAAAGTGGCATCACGTGAAGTTTCATGAACAATATCATTGCTGTTGATCGGCATAGTGTCAAAGCGTAGGCCATAAAAAGATTCTTCCTGCTCTTCGACCGTCGACTGTGTTATTGTCAGCCAAGACAAGCAATCTGCGTCAGCGTTCTGCGCAGAAGGCCGCAACTTTAATGAAAAAGAATAGGCCGACAAACCAACTGCCCATCGTTGTAGTCTTGCGGCGGCAATTGCTGGTATGGCAGTCTTCGGACCAAAAATTGTAGCGAAATGCTTGTGGTCCGTGAGCAAAACAATATCTCTTGCATAGACGTCAGACTCTGCCCAGGCGGCGCTGCGGAAAAACCCGCCACCAGCGCCCCCATCGCAGCCTTGGCGCAAACTGAGTAGTGCAAAGAGAGCTGTCCGCAAGCGAAGCTGCATAGGCCACAATAGAGCCCCGTCTTTCGGTTTTGTAAAGGCACGGTTTCCTAAAAATCAAGGACCTGGAAAGCTTCTTCCGCCCATCCACGCTTCGGAAAGGGAGCAGAGCGAAGTACGTGTACAATGTAAAAGAAGTTTCAGGTGTTATTTCGGCGCGCTGCAACTCGCAAGTACGTACAGCGAGCATCGTACAACGTCGAGTTCGAGGCAAGCACTCCGACGTCCGTTCTCTAGCGCCTAAATGTGTTAAATTTGGGTACGTACATAATGTCAAAGCGATGAAGTACATATATGATTAAGTCAGGTAACTATGTAGCTTACGGTCAGTGGTACAAAGCTCGCTTTATCAGGGGCGGACGGCCCTGGCGACCTTCGCCTTTTCAGTTGCGTTCTCGCTTCAGCTCTCGCTTCCTGGGCGTTCGAGCGTGTTATCGCGCATCTTCGAATGTTTTCTTCACGGTTGTCTTCCGTTTGTATTTACTGCAAATGGAGATACGTGCGTGTCCGCTTTCGCGGGATACAACCGAAGGCAAAACAAACCAGCAGACGCTTAAAACAACACACGCGAACAAATTAATGTAAAGAAACGCGACATTTTTTTTTCTAAACACGTGCGTTACTTCGCAATTACTTATCCAGTGCTCCCACAGCAACTTTATTGCTCAGATTACAAAAAGAAAATAAAAACGCTGTCAAGAGGGCTCAGTGCATTGCGAAACGTGCTCGTTGTATCGAAAAAGCCGAAACTAGAAATAAGCTCGCGATATCACAATTCCCTAGAACATGATTTTGAATTCATAAAGGAACCAAAATGTTTGGTTAAACTGACCTGCCAAATCTCTCCGTTACACTTGCTGAGTAAAGTGGAGGCGGACGTGTGTAAACAGGTAGAAACATCGATGGCACATACGCAGGATGGTTCACAACTTTGTTTATTCTGTTGCCAACGAAGAGGCGGCTGCAGATTCCTCAGTTTTCGCTTGGTTTCCATAGTCCCCCGTGAGGGCTACGCAACACAATTACAGCAGAACAACATTATCACACTTTCTCATGTGAGCGGCTGTGTTGTGGAGAATGCGAGTAATTCGCTTACCCAACACGCGAACGGCCCGTATCTAGCGCTCTCTCCTTTCTCCTTCATACGACCGCGATGGAAATCGGTAAAACTGAACGTTGTTATTCAGTCCTTCACGTTCATGGCAATTTACAACGCAACAGTAACGTCGATTGCGGCGTTTCTTCGTAGCGCGCGGAGCTGTCGCGGTTGCCGTCGTGCCCGCCATCGCCATAGAAGGAGTGAGCCAACAAGAACTTTACGGCAGTTCGGCGGCACGTCCGACTAGCGGAGAAATTCCTCTCATTCTGGCTGTTAAATGCGGAAACATTCGCAATATGAACCAAAATTAAGTTAAATCGTTGTTTCGCACTCGCTAGCTGCTTAGGCAACTTAGCAAGGGAGTCGGACTTTGCACTACTCAATTATTACCTCTCCGCACCGACAGGTGGCGCTACGCGTCTTGCAAAACTCCAGAGTCTGACGTCTATACGCATAGTAATGGAATTTTTTAACGCCGAACACAAGAGCCAAGGCTTCTGTTTCTAATTCACTATAGCCTTTCTCAGCACAACTGAAGGAGCGTGAGGCATAGGGTATTGGCCTTATCTGACCGACGGAAAAAATGTGCGACAACACTGCACCTACCCCGTAGTCGGACGCATCAGAACTGCCGGGGCAGGCCTGAATCGTAGTGCGTCAAGATCGGAGCTGACGAAAGCAGCTGCCTGATGTGCTGAAAGGCGCGATCGCAAGCCGTGTTCCAATCCCAGGCGACGCGTTTCTGCAAAAGCCTGTTTAAGGGGAAAAGAACAGTGAATAAGTTTGGAATGAACTTTCCATAGTAATTGATGAGACCCAGCAGCGATTGAAGTTGGTCCTTATCAGTTGGCGCCGGTGCATTGGTTATCGCGGCTAGTTTTTCTTAGGGTGGATGCCGTGTTTGTTGATTACATGGCCCAGATAAGTCGGATAAATACGGCTTTATTTAGCCATCAACTTAACAGCGACGTGTGAACTGCCCGGCTCAATGTTTCAGGAATGAAAGCACACGCCAGCTTGAATGCCGGCGCTTTTAAGCACAACCAAAGAGCGATAACGCTGCGCCGCCACCCCAGTGCATAAGTTGTGACGCCTTATCGCCTAGGCGCGCGGCATATCGCCCGGTCCCGGTGATCCTTCTCTGACCCTAGACTCTATTTCTGATACTTTAACCCGCCTTGAACATTGTCAGTTGTCGGTATTAAGTGAACTAGCCCTGATACGTGCATCTCAGTCTAATATTGACAATCTGTTCAGCTGTCCTTCTGCTCGTGTAAATGTGGGAGAAAAAAGTCGAATCTTATCAACCAGCATGCTGTGCAGCTCAAACAGCAACATCGCCAAACTCAATGCGGATGTGAAAGCGTTGGTGGCTAAGTGCGATGACGCAGAGAACTGCCGTCGCAGATCGAACGTATTTTTCTTTTAATTCATGGCCCGAGCAGGGAGGCATGGGTGCAATCCGAGTCAAACATTATTTCCTTTTGTGCAGAAACGCTTGCTCTTAAAATTAATGATCGCGATATTCAAAGGGCTCATCGGCGGGTCGCTTCCAATCTGGCAAGAATCGTCCTGTTATCGCTAAACTCACGCACTTCAAGGACAAGTCGAATATTTGAAACAAGCGTCTGAACTTGTCGGCACGTGTGAGGCTATCGAGAAAGAAATTATATTCCTATGCCCAGGAAACAAGTTCTGCGATTAAAATAAGGTGTGACAGGGTACTCATTCACGAGAAGCTGTTTACGTACGATGCTGACTTGGACTGCGTCATTGAAACTTCTGAATAGCGATTATTACACCGTCAACAAAGTCAGTGTGAACCTGCTCCTCTTCGTTCCCCACCTCGGCCCTGCGAATTCTTGAAGACTCCTCGTTCTTATAATTTTTCTAATTTTTGTTGGCAAACGTGCGAAGATGCCTACAAAAAAAAAAAGAAACTGGACAAGCCATATTATAAGGCAACGACTCTGACGCAGTCATTTTCCCGGAATCATGGCTTACTTCGGCTGTAATGTAATAACGAGATATTATGCATTAGCGCATCACTTCCTTGAAGCACTAACATAGTGTTGGCTCGTTATCGTGCACCAGACTGCGGTTTCATTACCTGATGAACTGTACGCAGTCCTACTTGACCTAAATTCCAGTTTCCCACGAGCTAAGTATATTGTTTGTATAGATTTTGGTTTCTCTGATATTAACTGGAATAATTTACCTGCGCACTCCAGTCTGTCAAAGGACTTCCTTGACTTGAGTCTGATGTTTGATTTTGTCCAGTGAGTAGAAATGGCAGCTCGCGGCAAAAATACACTTAATCATGTGCTTGTGTCTAATCCTGAACTGATTAGATCCCTGAAATGTAATGATGGCCTGATTGACTATAAAATGCTATTTCTTGACCAATCCGTCCCTATTACTGCCCGTCATCTATCGACAAAGTACATTCGGGATTATAAAAAGGCCAACTTCACGAAAATTAATGGAGAACTGCAGTAATTCCTCGTACATTTTAGGCGGTCTTCTGCCTTAACAACCGTTCGCCAGAACTGCCTTATTTACAAACACAGAAATAATTCCTTAACACAATAATATGCTCCACTTGTTCGCATTCGTGGAGATACGAACAAGCCTTAGTTCCCAAATTTTCTAAGGAAGCTATCACGGAAGAAAAAGCGGTTATTTCGAGAAGGAAACCTTGCGAACTGCCCTCTGAAATGAAAAAAAGTATTTAACATGCCTATAACAGTACTGTCGCACATTACAAAGTTAAAAAAAATGCTTTATCACCACGACATACAAATCGAATGTAAAAGAGTTCAAAACATTCTGGAATCTGCTATCATCGAAGTCCCATGCGTCCCACAGCATATCCTTGCTTAAAGAAGGCGGCTAACAAGTTCCTGTCGATCAGTGCCCCGAGGTCATGCATAATATTTAGAACGATAGCTCTACAACTCCAGGTACAAATTCAGAAAACGCCTGGTTCCGTAAATCTGACCTTCAAGTTCAAACTGCCGGCGGCAGCAGCGTACGCCGCGTGGGCGCCCATACTTTGAAAGTGATCTGCGATGTGTACAAAGTGCGCCGACTGCTGGTAGCTTCGTGTGCGCTATGCTTTCTACGCTTAGTTCGCGTTGAAGCGAGACGCAGTATGAAGGTCAATTGGCTCGCTGCTGCTGCCGCGCCGAGCAGCATCCGTGTGTTGTCTTGTGGAGCAATTGTAGATGCAGTAGTTGCTGACGGCGCCGAGCCGCGTCTGTGTCCTTTCCCAAAGCAAGCAAAACCATGCTATCGCTCGACAAACTTGGTTTAACCAAGTTCACGCACGGCAAATTTTAACAGCGGAGCTGTTCTTAGTCGAGCCTTCGCCGTCTGTCCGGCGTCAAGCAGGCCACGTGGCCAGGAGAGGGTGAGAGCCACGGCGGGAAGGGAAGGTCACGAGACCAGCAGAGGAGAGGAGCGCTGGGGGAGGAGGCGACCAATGAGAGGCGGCACTGGGCGTGAGGATAGGTGAGGATATAAGAGGTGTTTCTGGTGCGGCGCGCCATTTCGGATAAAGAGCGCGCGTCGCAGCTGGTCTGTGATGCGACTATGGGAAGACCAGGAGTACTTCTTCTTCTTTCTGGGGTTTTACGTGCCAAAACCAGTTCTGATTATGAGGCACGCCGTAGTGGAGGGCTCCGGATTAATTTTGACCACCTGGGGTTCTTTAACGTGCACTACAACGCAAGCACACGGGCGTTTTTGCATTTCGCCTCCATCGAAATGCGGCCGCCGGGGCCGGGATTCGATCCCGCGACTTCGTGCTCAGCAGCGCAACGCCTTAGCTGACTGAGCCACCCCGGCGGGTAAGACCAGGAGTAGTGCGTACTCCTGAGGAAGGGGCTGCCTACCGCGAGCGTCAGCTAGAGTTGGCTTGTGAACGGGCTCGTCGCTTGCTCTCATTACTGGCGCGCAAATGTGGTGCGGCGCAAATTGCAGACGAAAAAGAAGCACGCCAAAGCACAGAGAGAGACCTCACGCGAAAAAACGAACACACTGAGAAAACCGCAAATATGTAGCAGTACCGACTAGGCAACGCGCTAAGCTGCTGCCGACGCCGACCGCGTTTCGCCGCGTTCGCGCTGAACGCGCGCGGTGTACGTGACTGCAGCCGATGCCTCTGGTGACGGCTCGGCAGATTTCGACCAGAGAACTGTACACTCGTCGTGTAGCGTCACAAGTCCCTGCCTCTTCTCAGCTCGCAGTGTTTCAGTATAGTATAAGTTCCTGTTGTGCATCTGTGTTTACTTGTGCTTACGCCATTGCATCACGTGTAACACATGCACATGTAACACTCGGTGTAACTAACACAACTTTGCTGTTCGACCATCTTCATAGAGTGGAAGTGGCAGTGATTTTAAATGCAAAGCATTTCCTGGCGAACATTTGCCACTTTGACAGTATCTATCTATCTATCTATCTATCTATCTATCTATCTATCTATTATCTATCTATCTATCTATCTATCTATCTATCTAACCGCCTACGTCTTGATGCTCTCATGGTCGTATCGTTTGCTTGGTATTTACGAAAATTGGCATAGTATGGCAAAAGTGTATGGCGAACATAAATGACAGGTTATGACACAAATATCATGACGTGTGTTATGTAGGTCAAGAAACAGCTGCCTACGTATTGGTGCTCTCATGGTCGTTTCGTTAACTTGGTAGGTACCAAAGTTGGCATAGTATGGCAAGAGTGTATGAGGAACATAAATGATAGGTCATGAGATGAATTTCATGACATGGTTTCATGTACGTCATGAAACAGCCGCCTAAAATGACAATGACCAAGCGGGGAAAAAACATTAACACTCAAAAACCACTGAAATGGGTTCGGACGTGGGTATTAAGGGAAGGAAACACTAAATAATTATGGTAGAAGTCATAGTCATGAGCATGACTCTGCAAAAATCACAATAAGGTAAAGGCGAGAGCCTTTTCGAAGGAAAGAGCAGGCATCGTCGTCGGAGACGAACAAGCCTTGATCCAAAGAGACAAGGCGTCAGCTCGATTTCAGGGTTTCCTTTCTTTTTTTTCGTGTCCCTGCACCGAATTCTGCTTACCACGCGCACTCCTCCAAATCTCTTTCTCCTCGGCTTCTATGCGCCGCACAGTGTAGCAGACGACGCTACCACTAAACATGAAACAGGCATTTCAACAAATGACTCAGTGACAAAGAATTAACACTCAAACGCAACGAAATGCTTTCTGACATGTGTACTAATTGAAGGAAACACTACGGGATGATGGTAGAAGTCATAGTCGTGAGCATGTCTCAGCAAAAATGACAATGACTCAGCAAAAAAAAAGATTCACACTCGAAAACCACTGAAATGGGTTCGCACGTGGGTACTAAGTGGGGGAAACACTAAAGGGTGGTGGTAGAAGCCATAGTAATGACGATGACTCGGAAGAAATGACTGACTCAGCGAAAGAACATTACCACTCAAAAACCAATGCAATGAGTTCGGTACTGTGAAGTACCGTGGTGGTAGTACTAAGTGAAGCAAACGTTAAACATAGATGGTCGAAGTCGTAGTCATGAGCATGACTAAGGCTTGTGCCTTAAGGTCTCTTCGGCTTAGCTAAAGGGACTCCTCAGGACTCATGAGATGAATGTCATGACAGGTGTATCATGTAAGTCATGAAACAGCCGCCTAATCCTTGGTGCTGTCATGGTCGTTTCGTTACCTTGGTAGGCTCCCCGCGCACTGCTTCACACAGGGGCGTAGCCAGGGGGGTTCAACCCCCCCCCCCCCCCCGAAATTTTTTCCGCGACCGCACACATACCCACCCTTTGTTCTCGTCGCTTCGCGCTGACATAATTCGTGAAACCAGTGCTACTATCACAATTTCATTCCTGGGCGCTTCCGTTTGGGTTGGTAATTTACAGGGAATCATGTCTGCATTTAGAAAAAATTGTCACGGTGTTTGTCAAGGCTTTAACACTGTCAAGTTTTGGGCGAGAATGTGGCGGCCGCATTCTGAAGCAACAAATGCGCAAAAAATGAAGCAACAAATGCGGCAGCCGCATTTTAGATGATGGCGAAAACGCTCCAGGCCCGTTTACTTAGATTTAGGTGCACGTTAAAGACCCGAGGTGGTCGAAATCTCCGGTATACATTTCCGCCGCTTCCCTTCAGGTGCCGGTGAGGCCGCGCTCGCGCAGTATCTTAGGCTACGTTCACACTTGGTCTCGAAGCTGTCGGAAGCGGCAAAATCTTGCAAAAATCCGCCCGCCTAGGCGACAAAACAGGCAGAAAAACAGGCTGCGAGCCAAATCGGTCTCGGCCCGATTTTTTCGCCATGGCGAAGCTCAAACGCGGCGGAAAGTCATTCTGCTTCACTGGAAGCTACACTAGCATGTAAACAACCGGTCGTAAAATTGAACATGGCACCAAAAGTGTAGGCTGTAATGCTGATCGATGCGATCAAGAACCAGCCCTTGCTCTACGACAAGAGTGGCACTAAATCGTACTGTCAGCAATACTACCGACAGTATTCAACGTCGCGCGACCGGAGGTGCGGCAACGAAGCCTTGGCGTGACCCAACTTCTCGCGCTTTTGCAAAGCCAGGCGAACCCACCACCGCCGTTTCCGCGGTGTCCGCGCCTTCCGTTTATTCATTGTCCATTTCTAGAAAACAAGTAGGTAGAAGTATAAAAGCCATTCCTTCTTCCACTTCCATGGCAGACAATAGTTAGTCAGATTTCTCGTTGGCGCTCCATAATTCTCCTCGCACGCGTACGGTATGTTGCAGAAGTCGCGGAGTGCCTTTCTCGTCGCGACGATAGATTGGGAGCGTAGGTCTCACGTAGGACGCGCAGGCTTTGGCGAGCCCCAACACAAGGGCCAGCCCGGGTTTTAGCTGTGGTGTTCCCGTTGCCCCTTTGGTGTCCTGGAGGAGCCGACAATACGAAATGATGAAATGTTATTACAACTTGTAAATAAAAGCTATTAAAGAAATATAATCACGCCTAGGCACCAGCCTGTGACTCAGCGCTACCGCGCCCGTGTGAGGAGAATTACGGAACGCCAACGAGGAATTTACCGAAGGTCGCAGATGACACGCGAAGTTGGGTAAAATGATCACTTTTGATGACGGCACGTGGGTCAATGAATGAACGTACCGCTCGAAATAATGCGATAATGAGCGCCACCACGCCGACAAACGTACGCAGACGAGATGGATCTGGACGAAAACAGCAGCGGCGGCCGCGGCGGTAGCAAAACAAATGTGAACAACTTGGACAGGCGCGGAAAAAGTTTTCCGGCCGCTTTGGCCTTTCCGCTCGCTTGCCGCTTCCCAAGTCTGCGCGAGAAACGTCTCTTGTTTGCGATTGCGCCCCTACGGAAGGCTGGTAATTACTGTTGTGTTGTTGAATGCCAAACCAGCAATTACGGAAGGCTGGTAGTTGCTGTTTTGTTGTGCAACCCCAAACCAGCGATGTACACACGAAGGGGTTGATGACAGCAGTGAAATTCCACCGACTCGCAACAGAATTCACGAAACAGACAGCCGACAAGCGTGAATTACTGCTGTGCGCAGTACAGCGTAAGTAAACTCTTGTTGCAGGCGCTGACAGTTCTCGTCGGAGTTCACGCGTCCTGAGAAATTGATTATGTGCACTATGCACTGAACAATACCGGAGTTCATTCCTGCATCACTAGTACACCAATCAGTCGAGATTCTGTGAGGTACAAGGCCGCTTCCTGTTTGCACCGGCGTAAGTGAAGCAGAAATGAGTTGCACGCACTACTTAAAATGCGTACACATGTCATATCTATGGTATGCGGGGAAATATTCTGTACAATTCTGAATCTGTTTACGTGAAGGCAAATGCCGGCTGCACGCTCGCACACAGCGGAAGACACAGCGGCCCATGCACTTGCCGAAGGAAATGCAACCCTCTCGTATGAGGGAGCAGGGCGACGAAAGCTTCGAAAAAAAGCCTTACGCGTTTTTGCGCGTATTTAAGTTTTCTAGCGCAAAGACGCGGCGAACAAGCTATTGCTATGGGAGTAGGTATAGAGATGTGGTCACACGTGCATTTTCACGCGTATAGCCGTCCTTGACTTGTGAAACGCACTTCGCGACGACGAGGATGACGCCATCTGCGCTTAACGGAAATTAACAATTAATGATGTCTTCTCCGATCGCACGGGACGTCTCAATGATGCGTTTTCGAAGACTGGTCCATTCAGTGGCGCAATGAGAGACCGTTGCTCCAAACGCCCACTGTACCTGTCGTACTGACTGTTTTATTGCGATAGCAATTATATGGACACTTCAACCGGATTTCTGCCGTCGGCGTCGCCGTCGCCGTCGCCGTCGCCGTGAGGTTCCGTATAGATAAAATCTTCACCGCGCGCCGTATGCCCGAGCGCAAGCGTGCTGGGACGCGCGCTATCACGGAGAGCGAACGCACTCAATCCCCCACGCGCAAGCAACGAAGCGGGAAGCCAGCGCCGGAGGGAGCGTGGGGGGGGGGGGGCACTTCTACTGTGCCAACAACCGCGCTCGTCGCTCGACCGCACGGTCTCTTATCTCTCCCACGCGCAAGCAAGGAAGCGGGAAGCCAGCGCCGAAGGAAGCGGGAAGCCAGCGCCGGAGGAAGCGGGGGGGGGGGGGGGGGCGCACTTTTCTGCTGCCAACAACCGCGCTCGTCGCTCGCCGCACCGTCTCTTATCTCCACACGGCTCTGACCTTTAAGCGCCGTGCATTCGCGGCTCCGTTTCTGTTGAAGCGATAGACCGCACGTACCTTCGCCCGCAGCGGCGTATGCTTGCTGCCAGCGTTTTGACAGTCGTTGTCTGCAGTCATTCAGTGTGATCTCTTCATGTTTGTTTGTGCGCGCTCACACCACGCTTGTTCATTCAGTTAGTAATAGTCGGGTCCCATTTTCCAACGCACGCTACACATGTAATGCTGCCCGGATCGGCAGTGCAGCGCTACAGGTGTGTCCCTTCGCACGCGCGCTGCCCACGGGAAGCGCTTCTCATCAACACCACCGTTTCACACGCGCCTTCTCGTGGTCATCGAGTCTCTCTTCATGTCGGTCTACTTACGCCGCAGCACACCTGCTTACTTAATCAGCTCATGTTTACTACAATTCATATTGCTACCAAAGCCGCTCACCTTACTTCGTATGACATTGCTGTGTTGCTATCGCATTCATTGCTTCGCCCTTAGGGCGAAACTGTGACATTTTTTTAATGAGCTTACTTTAGTTTTTACTTAATTTCTTCACAAGCACACGCACACGCGAGGGGGGGGGGGTCCGATGTGTTTGATATACATGCATAGCGTCTGCTTAAAGTACCGATATTTGTTATCGATCACGTGACGTAGAGGAAAGCAGAAGCTTGCCCCCCCCCCCCCCCCCCCCGTAAAAAATTTCTGGCTACGCCCCTGGCTTCGCATAACATCAATTCCCACAGGGTGTGGGTTCTTCCGGCTTTTTTTTTCGGTTGCTTAGGCGTGGCGGGTAACATTTTACCAGCTGCTGCGGTAAACTTACTACCCAATTACTAACGGTACTTACTACCCACGTCAGAACCCATTTCAGTGGTTTTTGAGTGTTAATGTTTTCTCACTGAGTCATTGTCATTTCTGTCGAGTCATGCTCATGTCTATGACTTCTACCACCATCCTTTAGTGTTTCCTTCCCTTAGTACCCTCGTCCGAATCCCTTTCAGTGGTTTTTGAGTGTTGATGTTTTTTCGCTGGGTCATTGTCATTTTAGGCGGCTGTTTCATGATCTACATGACACGCATGTCATTACATCCATGTCATGCCCTATCATTTATGTTCTTCATGCACTGTTGTCATGCTATGTCAATTTTGGTACTTACCAAGTTAACGAAACGGCCATGAGAGCACCATCACGTAGGCAGCTGTTTCATGACCTACATGACACACATGTCATGATACCCAGGTAGCTCAAAAGCGACACATAACGTTTTCGTAGCGTTTATCCAAGACGATAAAAACGTTTTTAAGACGTTATAAAAAACCTGGTCTAGAAATGGTCTTGGAAGGTTTACGATAATCTGAAGCTAATTTTCGGGGGTTCCAGATGAGTCGAAGCGTCGGTGTCGAGTGCAAAAGAGCTCCTGGTGCAGTGCCAAGCACTATTGTCTATCGACGCTGGCGCATCCCCAAGTCACATGAAAATGACAATGCCCACGAAAATGAATCTATAATACTGTCTTTGGTATGCAGCAACGATATTTACAACCAAAATGGGAATGAAATCCCGCTAAGAAAAAATGGGCGCGTCTGGACGAGCGTCCAGGCCAGGGCTTTTGCGCCAAGTGCGCATGGAATGCGGGCAGTACGACAAAGTAAAGGTTTATTGAAAAAGTGCAAGATTTCAGCAAAATGTATAAGAAACACCAAGTAAATTGAATTAAAAAAACCCCAACAATGACTAAAGTTCGCAGATACAATTCTTAATGAACTAGAAATTGATAAACAATGACTACAATATACAAACAAAATTCGTAAAGTTTCTTATTTAGCAAAGTAAACAGCCTGTGCAGTCAGATGAACAGACTAGAGGTATTTAGAGATTGATATCACAGCAACTGCAAGAAGCAGACTGAGAAATGCGAGCATTATTCGCATGGTATAGCTGCCTACAAGCAATGTTACCAATAATCTAGAAGCTTGAAAGCAACACAAAAAGGAATAACGCCGCATTGTATCAAAAACAAACACTGGGAACATGTTAAAAAAAAATACTGCCTTTGGGATACGTCAAATAATATAATGGTGAAAATAAAAGAACCATAAAACCAAAAATCAACTATCAAGTAAAAATAGTATAGAATACTCAAACGGGGAAATCAGTGTCACAAGTGTGCACCATTGTATTGCAGTGTACGATGACACTGAGTAATGCTACATAAATAAAATAATCTTAGCATTCTGGTACACGAGGCATGGATGTACAAGCCTCATATTGCAGACTTATATAAACCTGGAAATTAAAACTATTGCACTGGAAGCTTCATTCAAGTAACCAAAGAAGTAATTCTTGGTTTATATGTAAAGCATTGTACAAGAGCCACATATCTACTACTCTGGGGAAAAAAACGAGCATAAGGTCGCAATGAGTCATCTGCAAACCAGTGAATACGTTTTTACACTGCCATGTTACACTTTACACACATCTCCTATTACTTAAAGTAAACAAAAAAAGCAGTGTGAATGACAAGAAGCTTCTGCACATGTAACCCCGAGCAAACGCTTTACAAGTTCACCCTCTAGCAGCCATCGTCATCTTCTTGAGCCGCTTTTTATACAGGGTGTTTCACGTAACTTGGCTCGAACTTTAAATATGCAAATGCCACGTAGCTGGACAGAACCAAGGCAATGTTTGTCGCCGCTTGGAGAGACTCAGGTTATTTTTTGAATTCCACCTAATTAGATAATTCGTCTACATTATTTCTTCAACTTCTCGATTATTATAATTTCATAAGTGTCAATGAGAAAATTGTAGAGCAACATGAAAACCTCCTGATACAGTTTTCTGCTGCTAATACGTGCTACTTAAAAGCGTTTTTCCGAATGTGACAGAAGCCGCCGAACACACTCAGAACTGCCGCCCGACTGGCCGCTCGAGCCAGTTTGCGTGTATTTTGACACTTATCTCATTGACTCTTAACTATAACTGAGAAGTTGAATAATTAATTAATACCAATTATATAATTAGGCGGACTGCAAAATATAATCTGAGTATCTGTAAGCGACGGCAAACATTACCTTGGTTCTGTCCAGCTACGTAGCCTTTGCACATTTTTGAAGTTTGGCCCAAGTTAAGGGAAACTAGAGGCTTGGGCTAGTCGGTACATATTCGACAGAAGAACAGCGCGAATAGACGAAGGACAAAAACAGGAACACTCACCAGAGCTGATGTGTGTTCCCCTTCTCGTCCTTCGTCTTTTCGCACTGTTCCCCTGTCGAGTCTGTATATGACGAACTCCGGCGCGTGTCTCGTGCTGCAAAGTTAAAAAAAAGGAACTAGAGAGCTTCTTCTGCTTCTGCCATCGGTCCGAACGGTACTCAGGTCTTTATTGAAGGCGAGACTGCCGATGTTCGAGGTGCTACAGCGGAACCGTCGTTGTTGCTACAGCACCTCTTGCTGAATTTTCAGCGATGCGGTTGGCCAGCTCGCAATGATTGTCGAGGGACATGTCTTCTTGTGTGGCAGCCAAGGCGACCACCCGATTCTTCGGGAGGCGCTGTAGGAACAGTTCACGCAGCAGCGGTCTGTTTGCGTCCTACCTAGTCACTCAGAAGCCGCCGCATACGACATAGAAGTTCTGACGCTCGACGAGCTCCTGTTAGTTTAGAAGCTGCTGAAGCCGCCTGCGTGCAGAGATGGACTTACGATCCTGCATCGTCGATTTGAAGTGGTAATAGGGTGTGGTGTCGTGGGGAGAGTCCCCAACGTCTTGAAACTCCTCAACCACCTCTGTCTGTAGAGAGTACCGAGACAGCATGGAGCACGCGCGCTGCGAGGTACTGCGCCTAAGGTCGAATATGGCGTCCACCTGAGTAAATCAGGTTGCAGTATTTTGTGGCCAAAATGACGGCAGGTGAATCTCCAATGTGGCGAGGCCCTTTGCGCTGGTCGTTGGTCTCTCGTTGGTGGCATCGTACATGACGGGGTGCTCGCCGTACGATCATATCCGGGTCACCACGTTATAGCAACCGAAGTTAGGTCCACTACAACACTGTGTGACAGCGAGCGGAAGATTTAAGAACCATTCGGACCGATGGCAGGAGCAGAAGAAGCTTTTGTTTCCGTCCCTTTTTTTATAACGTCGCAGCTCGCAGCACGAGGCACGAGACACACGAGCCGAAGCGCGCCATATATAAAAGGCGACCGAGGAAGATTACGATGGCTGATCGAATCCCAACTCTCACATCCAAAAGTATTTGTCACACAGTCCAGGCAGAATTCCATTGATTAACAGTTTGGGAGCGCACCACTTAACATAATTCAGTGCCTCTTGCAATGGAACTGTCGTACATGCTGGTGCTTGAAATGTTTTTAATGTAGACATACTTGTTGCCTTGGACAAGTACGCCTAGATATTTGCACTAGTGCTCCATTTTGTCAAAGTGGACACGTATCCTGCACTACGCTGGTAGTTGAAATGTTTTGAATGCAAATGCAGTGGCTTCAGCAGAAGGGCTTGCCCACATACTATCGCTGGTATTTACAGGGTGTCCCAGCTAACTTTAGCCAGAGTTAAAAATATGCCGCTGCACACTAAGACGACGCGACCAAATGCATGTTGCGGACTATTCTTTGCAGTAAATTACACTATCTTTTGTATTCGGATGAATTGCATAATTAGCTGATATTAAATAACCAACGAAGCAAATAAAATTCAAATTATTAAGTTGTAGAGCGGCCGGTCTACAAACCGTCCGTATAAACAGTTTCTAACTTTCTATTTATTTATTATTAGTTTTGTTCCTCTAACTACAGATGCCTCCGAAGTAAAAAAAAATACCACGTGACATGCTCGCTTGCGTGCCGTGATTGCAGTGCTACCAAACGTTCCGCGTACAAACGCACATAACATTTAAAACGCGACAGAAGTATCGGACGCTTAAAACGCTTAAAACGCGACAGGGCAAGCGTTATCGCAGCGCAAGCGATAACGGTTGCTGGCGTAAATCGCGCAGCCAACGCCTGCGTCGGTGCCCTGTCGCATGTTAAGCCGCAACACACCCTGCTAAATGCTATGTTCGTTTGTACGTGGAGCGTTTGAGGGCACTGCAACCACGGCGCGCAAGGGGGTATGTAACATGGTATTTTTTTTTGTATTTTGAGGGCATCTGCAGTAAGCGGGAAAATACTAATACTTAATACAAAGATAGAAACTGTTGAATTGGACGTTTTTCAAACCACTCTTCTTTCCTAACTTCGTTGCTTCAGAAGTTGGTTCATTATTCTTAATTAATAATTAAGCACAATACAAAAAATAGTGACTTACGCCATACAATGGTATGCAACATGGGTTTGGTCGCGTAGAATGCATCGAAATGTTTTAAAATTCTGGCTATAGTTAGCTGGGACACCCTGTATATGCATTTGCTCGTCACTTGGTAGCACCAGAGGTAGCACTGAGGTGTAGCACTGAAGACTTCCCTCTAGGTGTGCTTGCTAGATAAGTGGGGAGGTCTACACGTTCTTTCAAATTTCTGCAGCTTGTAATGAAACATATACCAGCACATGTAAGTTAAAATGTTAATGACATAATAAAGTTTATTATGACTTATGAAAGTGATATCTACACAAAATATGCAACTACAACACTGTATTCGAATCATAAAAACAAAGATATTGAGGGGAACTATAAATATTATTGCAGGTATTGTTTTGAAGAGGCTGCTCAATGAAATCACATATGTAGATTCTACATTAAATGTAGCAAGCATTTCAAGGGAAATTAGTGGCAGCTTATGTAATACCATATTAAATTTCGTTCACTCGCCCTTCCTGTGCTAGCAGTGTGATTGCTTGTATTTCTTGAGCGATTTGGAGAACGCCCTTTATAGCAGATGAGGGAAGATGTCCCAAAGTATGTTCATGTGTTCTCCCGCACTTTCACCAGTGGCCGCTCTGTTGATGCCAGTGGACTGAATGAGAACGATCAGTTGGCACATTGCAAGGGAGCAAGAATAATTAAAGCCGCTATGCGCTTAAAGCATTATCGCGTTTTAAGTCACCTGTCAACTGCTCACTACCATTCAAGACACCACATTCAGTCACAATGCATTCGTCCGATACTTCTGCGGTTATTGGTACACTGTTGCCCTGTAACCGTATTTTGTACTTAGACCTCCAATTTATGCAACTAACCATGCACGAATCCATTCCGCACTGCCATGGTTAAAATGGCTGTGTAAATAACCCATCACATGGACTCTAAGCAGCAAATGTTATGTACTTTTACTCTTCCCCTTACTTAGTGCACTGACATGCCTAAACAGAGGATCCTCTGCTCTGTCTGATGTACGATAGGAAAGTTTGTTGCACAAGGACCAAGAACCGCTGCATACCCTGCTTCGCGAAGTGCACGAAGAGCGCACAAATCGAAAGAACCGCGCGAGCACTTCTCAAGCACCGTGCGTACACAGGCACACGCAAGAACTCGGCAGACGGCCCACTAAATGTCACGAAGGCTGCGCAGCGTAGAGTCCGACACCAGTCACAACCTGCAAATAATCGTGACTACCTTGAGTAACAGGATACTTTACGACATGGGGATTCACGACTCACGTATGCAGTATCCACTAGCGAGTTATGCAGTATATATGCGGTATCCATTCGCGAACTAGAAAAACTATAAGAAGAAGAAAGCTCCAATAAGCAGCGCAGTATATCGCAAAGATGCCGAGGTGCCAAGGAAAATCGAATTTGTTCGTGTCACATTGGAAACAAAGTTCCTCTAAAGACTAAGAAATACCAATACCCTAAGATAAAACGGGCCAAAACACAATCGAGAGAACCTGAATCGCAAGCGATAACAGCACGGTGTGGTACGCAATATTCTATGGGTGCGCTGTAGCACAAGGCAAGGGAATAGGATGGGCATTTGACCTCATCTCTCGCGCTACCATACCCGTAATGAATCATTAACAAAGAGCCTGTATGTCAGTTCTCTTGTCTGCAACATTCTTGCGAAACGGGAAACTGAAATACCGCGATCACAGCTATCTAGAGGATATAGGCAAAGTGCGCGGAGACAGCAATTCCCGCATCCTGCCAAACTTGATAGTTTCACACCTGACGGCGGATCCCGATGCCACCACCACACAAAAGCAACATTTCTTCTGACCTTCATCCTCATACTAAGCTTAACGCCTTAAATACAACATCACGGAAAATGCTCCTGACACAGCGACGTGAGAATCAAATTGAAGAGCAAATTAGTGCCCTTCACTCGGCGCTCTTTAATGCAAAACTAAGCTGCTCAACCAAATTAAAACCATACAAACAAATCACTGCACAAGCAGTGTCGAGTAAGACAGCACAACACTGCAATACTTGCATGAGTGTAAAAGAAATCACAAGGACATTCGTCACACTTGTTTGTCATGCCGCGCGATGAGGAAAACGACGCAAGAAAAGCAGTCGAACTCGTGATGGGAATATCCAAACTACCTTTATGAAAAGTAAAACTAAACTACATTTACGTAAACTATAAAATCAAACTACAACTACAGAGAACCTTACGCCACATGACACGACCTAAATACAAGGCTAGAACAGTTAGGGTTGATAGGAGTCCGAGAAAGAAACAGTCAAGAGAGCTCACTGTACGGTGTACATGAGACGAGGGCTTGCCGAAGAGAGGGGTAATAACGTGCCGACGTCGGACAGGCCTCGATGTTGGAGACGATGCGGAGCGACCGAACCAGACTGAACCGGAGACGACCGAACTAGAGACGACCGCTCACTGGCGCTCATCAGTCAGCCTGCATCCGAGCCGCTGTGTACGTTGCAGGAATGGTCAGCCTGCCCAGCGGACAGCTTGCGCGCGAGCCGCAGTGCTCGGCGCATATGCGGCCATTAGCTAGGCCACGAACGGTGCTCCGCCGAACAACTGACCAAGGAGACTCCTTGCCCGCGATCCGCAATGCTCGTGGCAAGTGGTAGCACAGCAGGCCAAGCCATGCTCCGAGCTGCTGTACTCGCACTGGCGAACGCCTTGGCGAAGGGCAACGGTCGGGCGGCAGCTCCATGGACGGCCGCGTTCCTTGGAGCCTTGATTGTCGGCGTCCGACACGTCAGCCTGCTGTCTTCCGTCTCCCCATGTCTCCCGCTGACTAGCCGCGTGTCTCGCCACGAAGCATTTCGCCACGTGCTCGCCATACGCGGCCCAATACCACTGGGCAATCGCTGATTTGGCGAGATCACTCACAAGCGTGTCAAATCGCGAAAGAACCCGCGCGCACTTCGTTGTCATCGTTTTCTTTCACTCATCACAATGACAAAGGACAGCACAACCGAAAACAGGCAGAACACACGACAGCCCGAACCAAGCGCAATTACGGAACTATGCACAGGCCAGTTTCACGCGGGAGCCGGCAGCCGCGGCCACAAGCTTGGACATGTACACCGTGGTCATGTGACCGGTGTGACGATGGTATCGCCACCTTGCGTAAGGTTGGATAAATGACGAATTCTCCCACCAAAAACGGTGCCGTCGAAAAGCCTGTACGCTAGGTAATTGAACAGATACGGCTAATCTTATGAAAACGTTTTCAAGACGTATTCACCCCTGGTTTTTAAGCTGTCGTGCCTGCGACGTTTTTAAAGCGTTGATTTTGGTCAAAAATCTGTTTTAGACCTTGAATTCATTAATACGACGTTTTTAAGACTTTGTGGGCTACCTGGGTATTCGTGTCAAGACCTGCCATTTATGTTCGTCATGCACTGTTGTCATACTATGCAAATTTTAGTAAATATCAAGTTAACGAAATGACCATGAGAGCACCCAGACGTAGGCAGCTGTTTCATGACATACATGACACACGTCATGATATTCGTGTCATGACCTATCATTTATGTTCGTCATACACTCTTGTCATACTATGCCAATTTTGGTAAATACCAAGTTAACGAAACGACCATGAGAGCACCAAGACGTAGGCGGCTAGATAGATAGATAGATAGATAGATAGATAGATAGATAGATATTGTCAAAGTGGCAAATGTTCGCCAAGAAATGCTTCGCATTTAAAATGAATTGGAGAGATGTAAACAAAACACATGCATTCACCACTGTATGCATCTTATCATGCATTTAATTGTTGCTAATTGTATGATTTACAGTGTCAGAGCTTAATTAATAATCTTTCATTTTTGTGACAAATCACATGACTGATGCATGCAGACCGTTTTCGTATGTACCCCCCCTCCCCTTTTTTTAATACCAGCAAGGGCCTTGAAGGCTTTAATAAGTAATGATGATGACGACGATGATGTCTGCATGCGAATGTCATGGCTTGGCAGTTTGTAGAGTACAGCTTCATGCACCATTTTTCACACCACTTTGTATTTCTACTGATGCCATTTTGTAGCGTGCTTGAGTCCTTAGCAGACCAGATGAACTTAAACACAAGGTAATCGTCAGCGAGAATTCCGAATTTTGCATTTATATTACTACGTAGGTCATTTATGCAAACTAAACATAGCAGCAGCGATAACCCTCCACCTTGGGATCGCCAGATATAGCGTAAGTCGGAGGAAAATCATGGTCTATAGATGTGAACGGACAGAGACTTTTCAAGAACTCTTCCAGCCAAATCATTACCATATCAGGCTGGCCTTGTCAGAATGATTTACTAAAGGATGATTATGGGCTGCTTCGTCGAATACCCGGAAATACTCAAAGAAAACTGCATCTACTTCTCTATGATCATCCATTGATATCAACAGGTGGCATGTGAACTCCAAAAAGATGACTATTACTGGATAGTCGTTTTATAAATCGATCCTGTTGGTACTAGGAAGAGTTATTGGGTGACTTCTTAGGTTGTAAGTGGGAAAAGCCAATTCCCGCAGTTGGCTATCAAAATTGTGGAGATATGCCGAATAAATTTTTGAAGTGGGCCAGGTCGGTTTTTAAGGTGGATCAGTTTCCGAAATGGGCAAAGTCAATTTCGGGGGTGTGCAAGTCAACTTTGGGAGTTGGGCAGGTCGGCTTTGAGTGTGTGTCAACTCAATTTTCGAATATGGCAAAGCCAATTTTGTGAGTTGGCAATGTCGCTTTTGAATGTAGATCAACTCAATTTTTGAATTGGGCAAAGTGACTTTTGGAGCAAAGAAAATGTATATTCCAAACAAGAACATCATTCTTATCCAACTGTGAGCGAACTGACAGGCGCCACACTTTTCTGAAGCCGACTTTCAGTGAAAAAAAACCTTCTAACTGCATGTGAGGTAAGTTGATGAAGAAATTGGGGTTTCACTCTTTAGATGTTTTCTAATAGCTCCAGCGAAGCTGGTGCAGCCATTGCACTGACAGCTCTCCGAATGTGACGCATCGTTTGTTGGACTCAAACATCCGAATACACTTTTTAGAGCTTGAATTGAAGTACTCCTGTCCTGAACAGTGCATTGATGCATCGAGGTCCCGCGCCGGCGTTTCTCATGCAGGAGTGGGATCATGTTTTTCCTAATCTGCCCCCCCCCCCCCAATCCTGCATCCATTAACAAGTACCTTTACAGCAAAGCGTTGCGCAACCATATTGGCTGCTAGGGACATCCCGAAATTGAAACTGCATAAATGAACCACATTTACAGACTCGTTCAGTGTCAACAAAGTTTTATTACCCTGCAAAAGCATATATTTGTCTAATTATTTGTGTTTAGTCGCTTCTGCAGTGTGTACCAGCTATGCATGAAACCAGCATGTCGTAACATGCTGGGTGCCTAAACAGCGATACATTGAAGGCGACATTATCGAATATAAAATTGCAGCATCCACGGCAAATCTACCAACACGTCCATAGCTATCCCCACTACAGGCTTGAAAGCTTTCTTGCGTAAAAACTCAGAACTTATTTGCAACGCTTCTGGAGCACCTAAACATTAAGTAGCTCCATTTAATTGGGCAGTTTATAGAGAATTTGCCACAAGTATCAAGAACACGGCGAACTCAGGCCATTTTCTGACAAATTCGGAAAGGCCATATGCATGGTACACACTCTTATCGTTTGGTCGTTGATGATTCCCTTATTTGTGGCAAATGCATTGAGACTCTAACCGTCGTTTACATGTTGCTGGATTGTCGGGAATGAGAAGTAACAAGAAAAAAATGCTTTGCTCTCGCACAGTGACGGCATTCCTCTTCCGATCATGACGTCATTACTGGTAACATAGTTACAAAGAAAATCGTTACAAAGAAAATTAAATGCTATAATAGAGCTAACTTTGATGGAATAAACGCCGATTTATATCTTTTTGCAGATCAGTTTCGTCATAATTACCTGTCCCGTACAGTTAACGATAACTGGACCGCGTTAAGAAATGTGTTTACTGGCCTCATTTTCAAATATATACCGACCACAACGATTAGGAGTAACAGTTCTACCCCGTGGTTTAACCAAAAACTGCGGCGCCTAAACAAAAAAAAATTACAGCAGATCCACGAGGTGAATGATGATGAGTGGGCGAAGCTCCGGAGGGAATCATCGGATGTCCCGCTTAAGGGGACGCTAGCACAAACGCGTTAGAAACGTGCAGTACTCTCTAGTAAGGAGGAGCGGCCACAGCGTCTTACGCAGCCATTTACACATGCCGGAACGTGCACCGCGTTTGCCGACGCCATCACATGACTGCTGAGAGAGTATACCCTCCGTATTCATAAACGCTCCTCGCCTTGACTTGACTTGCCACCGCTTTGGGCAGCGCGTTCGAAACGCGTTGAAGGTAAGGTGGAGAGACCACAGCGTCTTACACCAGCTTCTTACACGGGCCGTAACTAGCTAGCACAAACGCGTTAGAAACGCGCTAGAAACGCGGCCTTTCGTTAATGTTGGGTATTTATAGCCATCGTGGTGCGTTTGTCCATGTCCGCTTCGTGGCGTAGTGGGCTAACGCTACGCGCTCGTAAGCGAGGGGTCCCTGGTTCGATTCCGCGCTACGGATACAACTTCGGAATTTTTTTCTCATTTTTCTCAGACTGGTTACACACTACTACTACTACTACTACGACGGGGACGGAACGGGTGCCACTATAAGGAGCTTCGCCCCTAAAAAAGCGACTGTATAGGCGAGCCGTCAAATGCAATCGCTCATCATCGTGGCTTAACTACAAACCGTGCGACAGGGAATACCAGGCTACGCTTAAAACCACTCGCCGTCACTTTTTCAGCCACGACCTATCATCCCCGCTGACTAACAACCCTCGTAAATTTTTGCAAGTAGTCATTCCAAACAATCATCCTGATGTAATGCTTACTGATCACACAGGCACCACTATTCCCGAGTCAAGGTGCGCACAGGTATTAAACGACACATTCTCGTCTGTATTCACCCGCGAGGATATCACTTCATGCCCAGTCATAGGTACACTTCCCGATTCGCGATGCCGCAGATAATTGTTAGCGAGTCCGGTGTCATATCATTACTTAATCGTAAGGTGTCATCTGCAACTGATCACGTCAGGTTCAACAAGTTACTCAAAAGTACATCCCAAAGTATCTCGGGAATCTTGTGCGCTCTTTTTTCGCAAACTTTGTCCTCGGGCCAAATTCCCAATGACTGGAAAGCAGCCAAGGTCATACCTATTTTTAAATCTGGCGACCACTCATCACCACTTAACTACCGGCCCATTTCGTTAACTAGCACCGTCTGCAAACTACTAGAGCATATCATACATTCGCAAATCATAACATACCTAGAGGAACATAACATAATCTTCAAATATCAGCACGGCTTCCGCAAGGGATATTCATGCGATGGGCTACTAGCTGGATTTATTAATGACTTGCTTTCATGGATTGATGCTGGAAACCAAGTTTACTCCATCTTCTTAGATTTTTCGAAAGCTTTTGACCGCGTTCCTCACCACAGGCTACTGCTGAACTATAATATCTTAACATTCACCCAGATGTCATTGCATGGGTAAAAGATTTCTTGTCATATCGAACTCAATTCACAAGTAATAATAACTATAACTCCTCCTCTATTCCTGTTACTTCCGGCGTTCCACAAGGGAGCGTGCTCGGCCCTTTGCTTTTTCTAGTCTACAGTAATGATTTGCCTAAGTGCATGACAACTCGGATAAGATTGTTCGCCGATGATTGCGTTATTTACTGTGAAATTTCTACTGACACTGAGCATGAAGCACTGCAATGAGACCTAGATGCATTGAATACATGGTGTTCTGACTGGCAAATGACCATAAATTATACTAAAACTAAGTGCATGTCATTTTCACGCTCCTCATCTCGCATTCGAACGTCATACTCCCATGATAATAATACTGTTGAGTTTACTACCACGTATAAATATCTAGGAGTCAATTTGCAATCGGATCTGACATGGCATCATCACATCAACATTACTTTTGCATCTGCTAACCGCACTTTTGGTTTAATCAAACACAGACTAAAGCAAGCGCCGTCACACCTAAAGAAACTCGCGTACACCACTTTAATCATACCTAAAATTGAATATGCATGTGCCATCTGGGATCCGAACCAGGACTACATCGTACGTAACCTTGAATCCTTGCAAAGCCGTGCTGCTCGTTTTATATTTTCAGACTATTCCCCGCACTTTAGTGTTACATCTTTAAAAAATCGTGCCGAATTAGATCCCCTATCATTACGACCGAAACACGCGCGGCTGTATCTCTTTCATAAACTATATCATCACGAGCATTTACGTGATTACTTCTTTCTGTCACCGTCCGTCATCTTTCCTCGCCGAGATCACCCTTTCAAAGTCAAACGCCTAATGTGTCACTCAGCTCTTTACGCGCAATCATTTATACCCAGAATCATACTTGACTGGAATAACCTACCATCAGACATTGCTACTGAAGTTCACCCCGATAAATTTCAACATAAGCTGTGCACCCATATCCGAATGTGACGTGTTCGCGAAATGTAAAACTGTACTTTTTTTTCTTATTCTGGTACCTTCGCTATCCATCCGATATTCGTTTTCAGTTATTCTCTTGTTAGTGCCTTGTATGTATTCGGAATTCTAGGCATATCAATTGGTCAAATGTATTCTAATTTTGTGCTACTTCCGTTTCATCCGAACTTTCATTTTCTTACACAAAGTCGTGTTTGCATATTTCGTCGCTGTTGCATTTTTGTCATAAAGCGTTATGACAGTATGATCATCTATCATCCCCCCCCCCCCCGATGTAATACCCTCTACTGTAGGGCCTTTAGGGGTATTTTGAATAAAATACAATATGGCATTGTTTCTTGGGCCAGAACGGTTCTTCACCATAAATCAGCTTTAAACTTTCAAATTTATGTTGTCAAGTACTGTTTGCTGCGTCAGTTCGTTTTGCATTCTTGAAGCGAGCAGCAGCATAAATAAAACTTGATACAAAGGTACGGAAGACGAACACAGCGCTGATGCATTGCAAGTTATCAGCCAAAAAGATTCGTGGCACACCTTCTCAACAAAGGCTACTGCTGCGATAGTCGCGTTTTGTCGAGCACTTGCCTCCAGGCCATTGTGCTGGTGAAGCAGTAGTGCTACTGGCTGCGACGTCCATTTTAGTATAGCATATCTCCTTAATAAAGTGTACAATCATTGCATTCTACTGGTGCTAACATATGGGCAGAGACTTGGAGGTTAACAAAGAAGCTCGAGAACACGGTGAGGACCGTGCGAAGAGCGATGGAACGAAAAGTGCTAGGCCTAACGTTAAGACACTGCGAAATAGCTGCGTGGATCAGAGAGCAAGCGGGGATAGCCGATATTCTAGTTGACGTTAAGAGAAAGAAAGGGAGCTGGGCAGAAAATTCAATGCATATTGACACGTATACATGTTTATCTTTCGCCGATGGCCGCTTTCCACCGGCTAACAAATGTTAAACGTTATCGCTCGGCGCAGGACACGCCTGTATCGGAAGTTTCTAGAACGTTATCGATGCTTCTTTCCGTTGCCTGTTTTCACCGACGCTTATGTTATCTGATTGTATGAGCGACGCGAATTGTCTAGAACTTTCTGGAAGACACGCGCGTACCAGGGATTATTCTGGAACCTTCGATGACTCAGGTATAAAAGCCTACGCGTTTTGCCGCTGATCAGATTTTCGACGATCGCCGACTGTGTTCGCCGCTATCGTTGTGATTTGAGTGTAGCTTGCTTTTGTAGGCACAGGTTCGCCCACCAAACAACCAGTTTCGTCATACACAGTTTTGCGGCTGTTTTATTTACCGTCACTACTACGTGACATCTGGTGGAGGTGCGGGGTAGTGACGGTAAATAAAACGATGTCACGTAGTAGTGACGGTAAAGAAAACAGTCGCAAAGCTGTGTATGACGAAACTGGTTGTTTATTGGGCGAACCTGTGCCTACAAAAGCAAGCTACACTCAAATCACAACGATAGCGGCGAACACAGTCGGCGGTCGTCGAAAATCGTCAAAGAAGTTCAGCGCTCACTTGGAGATCACGATGTGCAGCCGCAATCGCCACAACCCCAGCCGGAAGCGCTGACCTACGCCGCCGTTGCCCGTCGTCAAGGCCCCCCTTCACGCTCGCGCCAGGGCGCCGTAATGCCGCAGTCACGATGCTTTCGGTTCTTGATTCGGGGTGTGAAAGAGCAACTATTCGTCGGATTGATGCGCAACCCGCCCAAGAGTGTCGCCGAATTTCTTTCCGAGGCCAAAACGATCGAGAAGACGCTTGAAATGCGCGCCAGGCAATACAACCGCCGTGCCCTGACCAACTACGCCGATGCTCAAGCACTAGGCGCCGACGACCTGCGCGAGACCATCCGAGCAGTCGTTCGTGAGGAGCTGCAGAAGCTCTTTCCCGGGTCGCAGCCTCAAGTGGCATCTATCGCCGACGTC
This sequence comes from Dermacentor silvarum, assembly GCF_013339745.2. Classification (NCBI taxonomy): domain Eukaryota; kingdom Metazoa; phylum Arthropoda; class Arachnida; order Ixodida; family Ixodidae; genus Dermacentor; species Dermacentor silvarum. The sequence goes on along the minus strand of NC_051156.1, from coordinate 82,679,175 downwards.
GTCAAAGAAGAAGTTCAGCGCTCACTTGGAGATCCCGATGTGCAGCCGCAATCGCCACAACCCCAGCCGGAAGCGCTGACCTACGCCGCCGTTGCCCGTCGTCAAGGCCCCCCTTCACGCTCGCGCCAGGGCGCCGTAACGCCGCAGTTCCGTCGTCCACCGCCGCCGCCGCCGCCAGCACGCCCGCCCGTCGCCCAGCGTAGCTACCCAAGAAAGACAGATATTTGGCGCGCCCCCGACCACCGCCCGCTCTGCTATCACTGCGGGGAAGCCGGCCATGTCTACCGCCGATGCACATACAGCGAGATGGGCCTACGAGGGTTCGCCGTCAACGCGCCGCGTCCACAGCTTGGCGAGCGACCACGTGACATCGCCGACTACCTCGCCGGAGCCCAGTGGCAACCACGACGACCCTCATGCTCGCCGTCACCGGGCCGCTACATCTCGCCGCATCGCCGTCAGTACACCGGTCCCACCCGGGGCCGATCTCCGAGCCCTTACCCGGGAAACTAAAGGCAGCAACCGATGGAGGTGCGGTTGCTGTACGACGCAATGCCGAAGATCTTCCGCCGCCGACGACGACGATTCGCGATTAATCACGACGAGATATCAGCATGCCGCCTAGCAACATACTTGACAGCAATTCGCCGCAGAAACAAGAGCTTCCGACGCAACGTAGCAGCAGCAGAGCAAGCCGACGCAGCCGTGATCCGACGCCACGAATTAACCGCAACGCCAGACGCCGGTCTACCGATCTAGACGTGCTCATCGACGGCCATAACGTCACCGCTCTCGTCGACACTGGCGCCGACTATTCCGTCTTCAGTGGCGCGTTCGCCGCCATGTTGAAGAAGGTGAAAACAGCCTGGCAAGGACCCGATATCCGGACAGCGGGAGGCCACCTAATAACGCCGACTGGAATCTGCACAGCGCGAGTCACGGTAAACAACCGCACTTACCCGCCGAGCTTCGTAATCCTGCAGCACTGCTCCAGGGATGTCATCCTATGCATGGACTTTCTAAATCAACACGGTGCAGTTATCGACTTAAGGTCCAAGTCAATAACGCTTTCAACGCACAACGCGATACCACCGGCTACAAGCATAAGTTACCATGCCTTCAATGTGCTTGAAGAACAAGTCACCGTTCCGCCTCGCTCCAGCGTAATGATTTCCGACGGTACCGAAGTGCCTGCAGACATGGAGGGCGTCATCGAGGGCGATCATCACTTACTGCTCTACCGTGAAATTTGCGTCGCTAGAGGCATAGTTGAGCTACGTGCAGGGAAAGCAACGGTGATGCTCACGAACTTCAGCCCCGAATACAAGCACATTAACAAAGGCACCACGGTCTCCTACATCGACGAAATAGTACAAGCCAGCAGTACTTTCGCCTTCACGGATTCCAGTGCACCCGCAACGACGACTATAATACCTGAACCAACTTTCGACGTTAATCAGAACCTTCCCAGGCATAAGAAAGAACAACTAAAAGCTCTGCTCCTGCAATACAAGGATTGCTTCTCGTCGTCGTCAAAAGTTCGACAAACCCCTGTCGCCAAGCACCGCATCATAACCGACGAAAATGTCCGCCCACTGCGTCAGAGCCCGTACCGAGTTTCGGCGCGCGAACGCGAGGCCATAAGGCAACAAGTCGACGAAATGCTACTCGACGACATCATCCAGCCGTCCAAGAGTCCGTGGGCGTCCCCCGTGGTGTTAGTGAAGAAGGATGGAACCCTACGTTTCTGCGTCGATTATCGTCGCCTCAACAAGATCACGAAGAAGGACGTATACCCCCTCCCACGGATTGACGACGCCTTGGATCGACTATACAACGCAAAGTATTTTTCGTCGATGGACCTCAAAACCGGCTACTGGCAAATCGAAGTCGACGAGAGGGACCGGGAGAAGACGGCCTTTATAACACCAGACGGACTGTTCGAGTTCAAGGTCATGCCATTTGGTCTTTGCTCGGCACCTGCGACTTTCCAACGCGTCATGGATACAGTACTGGCAGGCTTGAAGTGGCAGACTTGCCTCGGTCTATTTGGACGACGTCGTTGTGTTTGCCTCAAGCTTCGAAGAACACCTGCGGTGCCTTGAAACAGTTCTTCAAGCAATAAAAAGCTCCGGACTCACGTTAAAGCCCGAAAAGTGCCGCTTCGCATATGAGGAGCTCTTGTTTTTGGGCCACGTCATCAACAAGTCTGGAGTGCGCCCCGACCCTCAGAAAACTGCGGCCATCTCCAACTTTCCTCTGCCGCTGACAAGAAGGTCGTGCGAAGATTTCTTGGACTGTGCGCCTATTACAGGCGCTTCGTCAAGGATTTTTCACGGATCGCAGAGCCACTGACGTATCTCACGAAGGCTGACGTCGAGTTCAAGTGGGAGACGCCGCAACTCGAAGCATTTGAAGAACTGAAGCGACGCCTGCAATCGCCGCCAATACTTGCGCATTTCGACGATAACGCCGATACCGAAGTCCACACCGACGCAAGCAGCGTAGGACTCGGCGCCGTGCTTGTGTAGAGGACTGATGGACTAGAAAGGGTTGTAAGTTACGCTAGCCGGTCGTTATCGAAGGCGGAAGCAAATTATTCCACAACAGAAAAGGAGTGCCTTGCCATCATCTGGGCTACATCAAAGTTTCGCCCCTACCTCTATGGCAGGCCCTTTAAAGTTATGAGCGACCACCACGCCTTGTGTTGGCTAGCTAACTTGAAGGATCCTTCAGGTCGCCTCGCACGATGGAGTCTGAGACTTCAAGAATTCGACATCACCGTCGTTTACAAGTCCGGGCGAAAGCACTCTGACGCCGACTGCTTATCTCGCGCCCCCGTCGAACCGCTGCCACAGGACGACCAGGATGACGATACTTTCTTGGGACCAATCAGTGCTGACGAATTCGCCGAACAACAGCGAGCCGACCCGGAACTAAGGAGCCTTGTAGACTACCTGGAAGGCAAGACCGTCATTGTGCCGAAGGTGTTCAGGCGAGGATTGACGTCGTTTTTCTTGCAAAACGACATTCTCCTAAAGAAGAACTTCTCGCCTCTCCGAGCCAACTACCTCCTCGTGGTACCTTCAGCATTGCGTCCAGAGGTTCTGCAAGCTCTCCATGACGACCCAACGGCTGGACATCTCGGTTTTTCACGCACTCTCGCGAGGATACAAGAAAAATACTACTGGCCTCGCCTCTCTGCCGACGTCGCCCATTACGTAAGGACATGCCGAGACTGTCGGCGACGCAAAACACCGCCGACAAGGCCAGCCGGACTTCTACAGCCAATCGAGCCACCTCGCCGACCGTTCCATCAGATCGGGATGGACTTACTGGGGCCTTTTCCGACGTCGACGTCCGGGAATAAATGGATCGTCGTCGCTACGGACTACCTCACCCGCTACGCCGAAACAAAAGCCTTCCCAGAGGCAGTGCCGCCGAGGTAGCCCGATTCTTCGTTGAGAACATCCTCCTGCGTCACGGTGCCCCAGAAGTCCTCATCACCGACAGAGGCACGGCCTTTACGGCAGAACTAACTCAAGCCATCCTGCGGTACAGCCAGACAAGCCATCGCCGCACCACCGCCTACCACCCGCAGAAGAATGGCCTCACCGAGCGCCTAAATAAGACCATTGCCGACATGCTGGCAATGTACGTCGACGTCGAACACAATACGTGGGATGCCATTCTTCCGTACGTGACCTTCGCATACAACACAGCCGTGCAAGAAACGACGCACATGGCGCCGTTCAACCTGGTCTACGGAAGGAACCCGGCAACGACGCTTGACGCCATGCTACCAGACGTCGCTGACGAAGAAAATCTCGACGTTGCCACTTATTTGCAGCGTGCCGAAGAAGGTCGACAGCTCGCCCGCCTGCGCATCAAGAACCAGCAGAGGACCGACAGCCGACACTACAATCTACGATGACGCTACGTCGAGTACCAGCCCGGCGACCGTGTTTGGGTCTGGACTCCGATACGCCGACGAGGACTTAGCGAGAAACTCTTGCGTCGCTATTTCGGACCATATAAGATAATCCGACGTATTGGCGCAGTGGACTATGAGGTCGTGCCAGACGGCATTTCGCAATCACAGCGGCGCCGGGCACGACCTGAAGTCATCCACGTGGTGCGTCTTAAGCCTTTCTACGCCCGCTGACGAGCTTATAGGTACTTTGTTACTTCGTTATTTTCTTTCTTTATTACGCGTCGTTTTGTTTTCGCTTTCGCGTTTGTTTGTAGCATCGGGACGATGCTTTTTAAGGGGAGGGTATTGACACGTATACATGTTTATCTTTCGCCGGTGGCCGCTTTCCACCGGCTAACAAATGTTAAACGTTATCGCTCGGCGCAGGACGCGCCTGTATCGGAAGTTTCTAGAACGTTATCGATGCTTCTTTCCGTTGCCTGTTTTCACCGACGCTTATGTTATCTGATTGTATGAGCGACGCGAATTGTCTAGAACTTTCTGGAAGACACTCGCGTACCAGGGATTATTCTGGAAGCTTCGATGACTCAGGTATAAAAGCCGACGCGTTTTGCCGCTAATCAGATTTTCGACGATCGCCGACTGTGTTCGCCGCTATCGTTGTGCTTTGAGTGTAGCTTGCTTTTGTAGGCACACGTTCGCCCAATAAACAACCAGTTTCGTCATACACAGTTTTGCGACTGTTTTATTTACAGTCACTACTACGTGACAATATGGTATGTAACCGCTGGACCATTAGAGTTACAAAATGGGTGCCAACAGAAAGGAAGCGCACTCAAGTACGGCACAAAATTAGGTGGGGCCATAAAATTAGGAAATTTGCGAGCGGAAGTTGGAATCAGTGAGCGCAAGACAGGGGTAATTGGAGATCGCTTGGAGAGTTCGCCTAGAAGTGGGCATGGAAATAGACTGATAACGATGATGAACCCCTTAATTTATGGTGCGTTTTGAGCAGACGTGACGTGTCATTGCCATAGTTTAATTACGTAAGCACGTTATGCAATTTAGGCGAACGTACTAGGCCGCTATAAAGCTGTTTCACCCACCGCATGAAGTTCACAATTATTGCAACATTAAACACCCATTAACATGACCTTGGCGCTCTTTGGCCACCATGTGGCCCTTTTATTCCTTCATTGCCGTCGTCAGAGAGAGACAACTTTATTGTGTGGGGAGCTATTTCATGGGCTGCTCAGGAAGGCCTCATGGCCGTCAGGCGATGGGTGCCGGCGACCTCTTCGGCTCGCTCCACGAGGAAGCAGCACTGTTGTCTCCTACGATGTTACCGGAATGCAACAAAGTCTGTGATTTTTTTGTGTGTTTCAGAATACGTCAGTACAACATTTTAACGTACCGTGGACCACCTGTATGAGATTTGTTGCTACTCCAAATTCAAATTGTAAACATCTGATCGCTGATTGTGAAAAGACTGGATTTATTAGTGGTTGAGTAAGTTACCGTTAGATAAGACGAAAGCAGTTTGCTTTTAACTCTTTGTTTCTGTTACATGTTTCTCGTTTTTGTGCGGAATAGTAATTTAGTTACTGTAACATTTATTTTATGTTGGATTGATGTGGGAAATACATTGTCTTTCTCAAACTTTGTTCAGGAAGTCTTGTTACTTACATATCGTACACACTAATTTCGTGTGTTCGCATATGAGTAACCGTGAATGAATCTGTGTTTTTTTGCTGCAAACAGCACACCAACAGGGGCATACACCATTTTCAGCTAACAAAGGCGACGCATTTTTGCGCATTCTATGTGTATTTGCCTGGAAGAAAGTAAAAGAAATGGAAAAAATTAGTCCGAGAGCTATTCAATTTTTCGCAGACATGTAAGTGCGTACGTAGAGGAAAGTTTATACCTCTAGGACTTCAGCGGAAACAAATCATGTGTCATAGTATTTAATGACGATCGTCAGCAGTTGGTCGCAGTGCAAGAATTAAAGATAACAAGATGGCATGGAGTGAAAATCAAAGCATATGAGAACGGTCTGTGCGAATATGAACAGCCAGTTAAAGCTAGTTCTAGCAAAAATGAAGGCGTAATGAAACTTACGCCGTATGGGGACACTCGATCCACTTCCTCCGAGGTATTTCGAGGCGTGCAAAACGTGCAAGAGTTGTCGGGCTTAAATTTGGTTTCCCGGTGTTGTGCACAAATTCTGAAATGCAGTCGGGACTTGGCATCCATGAAACGTTGATTTCAGAGTATTATTGGATGCGCCATAAAAATGGCAATGAAGGAAACTCTACAGTTACTCGTGGAATGGCATTCGTTCAAACTTCGGGAGGATTAGACGAAGACTTGTTTCGAAGGAGCACTAGACTAATATGAACTAAAATATACCTAATGTCTTTAAGGACATTCATAGAAGCAACATTGCTGCGTAAACAAAGCTTAAGCTTCACAGGTCCGCATAGATCGTGATCTCGTATTTTTGATACTCCCGTTAAAAACTATTTCAACTCATTTTGCTCGGTTATTTGATTCTGCCGATAACTTAAGGTATCAGCAACAACAAATAAAGCAAGTTTGGTTTTAATCAGCTTCTAAAGAAATTTAAAATACATGTTTTTTCTTGGAAGACAGGAGATGCGGGGGTTCATTTCTTGACGAGCAGCTAACAAAATAAATTCTGGGATCGTTCGCGCCAAAAAACACGACATGATTGAGTAACGCTGTAGTGGGGGACCGCGGATGAACTCTGACCACCTCATATTACTTAGCTTGCACCTAATGCATGGCACACGAGCGTTTTGGGCATTTCGCCCCTATCGAACGTGGACACCGAGGCCGGAATTCGACCCCGCGCCCTCTGGATTAACTCAGAGTAACGCCACCATGGCACGTCGACGAGAAATTACATAAGTGATTATGATGGTGATAACGCGGTGTTTTTTGTTGCTTCTGGCCAATATTCCTCTTGCACGTGCATCTTGACTCCGCGCTGTGTCGTGAAACATGCATGTTAGACTCCCACACTTCTTCATTATAACATTCTTGTATTTCCATGGCATCTTGCGCTCTCTCGCAGTTGGTGCCGAACATTGCGGAATGGAAGTGGTATGATTCACCGGAGAGAACGAAAGCCTTCTGTGTGGCACTGCTTCAAACATACGGAGTTAACAGCACCAGGGCGCAAGACCTCGCCGATGAGATCAAATCATTCGAGAATGTTTGTAAGTACCAAACGCCTATATTTTTTCTTCAACGTCGTAATTTACAGCGACGCCGCAACACTTTTTGAACATTTTAATCAAGAAATGTTAGATGCGAGCAATGCTGCTTTGCACACCTGGACAAGATATTACTATTTGCCACGCTGCAGAGAACGTATAACATCCATGTGAGATCGTACTACATACTTTCCTGCAGTATCGCCGAACCCAACCATTTAAACTGCGCATGATGAAGCAGTCGCACCCTCTATCACTCACTACTGCCAAATCCGAAGCCAGCTATCTGCTAAGTTGGATAATAAAATTCTACATTTCCTTAGATTTTTGCAAAGTGGGGTTGTTATTCTGTTTGTTAGTATTGACACTTATACATGTTTATCTTTCACCGGTGGCCGCTTTCCACCGGCTAACGAATGTTAAACGTTATCGCTCAGCGCAGGACGCGCCTGCATTGGAAGCTTCTCGAATGTTATTGATGCTTCTATCCGTCGTCTGTGGTAACCGACGCTCATGTAATCTGATTGTACGAGCGACGCGAATTGTCTAGAACTTTCTGGAAGACACGCGGGCGCCAGTGATTAATCTGCAACCTTCGATGACTCACGTATAACAGCCGACGCGTTTCACTGCAGATCAGATTTCGACGATCGCCGACTGTGTTCGCCGCTATCGTTGTGCTTTGAGTGTAGCTTTCTTTTGTGGGTACAGGTTCGCCCAATAAAGAATCAGTTTCGTCATACACAGTTTTACGACTGTTCTCTTCACTGTCACTATACTACGTGACAGTATTATATTCTTCGACGAGAAAGTTTCGTTCCAACCATAAAAAATGACAAATGTGGCAGTTTAAATGCATTGCTGAGCTCTTACTAGAATATTCAAATATTGAAGTCACTGCACTCAAGCTGAAATGATGCCACAAAGCAAATTATTATGCTAACAAGAATCCATCCTGCCTAAGCTAGGCTCACGGAAGAAGACGTCAACACGGTTTTACTTTGTTGTGCAAACTTTTATTACACGTAGAAGAAACTGCTAAGATTCGTGGGAACATTTTTCGAATCATAAGCAAGCTGGGTGTCGGGCCTCTCATATTGTATGTAACAAAGTCAAAAGTTTGAGAATTCACGAGACCAGTTGAAAAGACCTTAATAACTTTTCCTTGCATGACGAGTACTGACGTATCAACACTACACTCACGCGCTTGCAGGTCATTTGCAGCGAAGCACACATATAGGCGGAAAATTTTTGTCTTTGTTCAGAAGTAAAACTCTCCCAAACACGTCACGACTGGGAAGGTTGATCAGCGTATGGGCGGTTCCCGGTACCACACCACTGGCCGTGCCGGTGCATTTTAATGTATGCGTACATATTCGGTTGTTTAACACTACGACCACATTGTGGTGCCCGGTACTTGCCAGATTTCCCCGCTTACGGCTAGATTCGCCCGTGCTGCTTTGATTCGCGTTGAAGCATACGGCTGGTATATGTAAACTGGTAGCGAAGCTTCCATAGATGTCCGCATGTCAAGAAAATGGCGGCTCGTTGCAACCGTCGCCATCTGCGTATCGGGGGGAGAACTAACAACAGGCAAAACGTCAAAAATAACGTCACGTCACAGCCCGAAATGGCAGTGACATCACGATCTTATGCTCCTTGGCGCGTATATGTTTGGATTTCTTTAGCGTCCAGCATTTCAACGGCTACAACAGCAGTTATCTTTTGAGGCTGAGGCGAGCTTGCGACTCGCCTCAGGTGAAGCGCCAGCGCGTCATTAACTATAGCAGTGGCGTGTGTCTTACTGTAAACATAATTAGGCTCCTCTTGACAGTAATTGCTCCAGTAGATTTCTTAGGAAGGTGAGCGAATAGAATGGAAATAAATGAAAGTACCACAGAGGTTTCAAAGGCAGCTTCGGTTTTATTCGTCTAGAACTATGCAACCAATATAACTGACCAAGCAAAAAACGACAAAGAATTAAAAGTACTATAGCCATCACACAGTTGTTATGTATAGCAACATATGCGAAATCGTTTTACAGAATAATTCGTAATTCCGTGCTACACCATGTACTCATATCCACCAGTTATCAGACAAGACAACATTACCCCACATTATCGTTTAGCAACCATTCGACTTACTAATTTTGCTACCCGTTGGAAACTCGGAGCCTGTGTTACGGAGAGTGAACGAACATAGCACTACCTTTCTTTGCGGAGCGTTCATTATTATTCGTCACGACGAGACATAGCCAGGCGGTGGACAGTCGGGCTAGTTTCGGTATTGGCAATAAAGCGTCGCCATGACACTGGTAGCGAAAGGCAAATTCAGTAACTTTTGCATATGTGGCTCTATCTTTTCGACATGCATAGCAATAAAGTAAATTCATGCAATTATATGTAGAAATAAAATGTGTTTTTGGCTATTTTCTTTAGTTAGCATGCTATATCTTTATTTAGTCGCTTCACAAGTTGCGCCAAAGGGCGGCGCTTTCGCTCTTATCGCTTCGGTGCCATTCCGTTCGTCTGCTCCTGCCGCTCTCTGGCCCTCTGCACACGTGCACGCCTTTGCCTTCTACTTTGCGCTACAACATTTTGTTTCTGTATCGGCCGGTGGCTCCAGCGATGTACGAAAAACAGAGGAAAGGCCACAAGACGTTTCCGCGCGGCTTTATGGTTGACGAGCACGGGAAGGGACAGCAGGGCCACTTTTTTCCGCTTCCAAGAGAATGAAAGATAAGCACGCTTTTTATGCAGTTCCTATACCGAATAGCCGCCAACCTTATCGAAACGGTTGTAAGACGAAAGGAAGGGTATTCCGTACGCGGTATACTTCTCTGTGTTGTGCAAATACATTGAAGTTACCTATCGACAGCAGCTTCTGAGACAGGCGAGTGCTAGCTGTACCAGTGACAGAAATTGCGTTTCGTTATATGTCGGCGACTACTGTTCGCTTTATGAAATAAACTGATAACTTTGCTGAAAATCCTTGAATGCTTGCTGCATGGACGAAGGGGTAAAGTTCGAGACTTGCCTCTTCTTGGTTAGACATTGCAAGTCGCCTAGAGCTTAACAAAGTGCGGAGACCAATAGAAGGAGAACTGCGCTAGTGCATAAAGCACTGCAAGCGCCGTTTCCTTCGCGTTACCGCTACCGTGCCGGGTGCATTTTACGTTGCGCCGCGAAATCTGTCGCGAAAACAAAAAGAAAACGCCTGCTTGTCTGTTTAACGAATATTCATGTGCAATGTTCGCGGTTGTTAACTGAGAACTAAGGAGGCGAGCAGTTTTTGTTCAGAACGAACGAATTTACCTTCGGGTCAAGTCGCGCTGGCGCGCAATGCGTACGAAGGTGCTTACGTCGGCGCTGAGCGAGCCACGCGCTCCGGTGTTCCCGCAAATGCTCATAGATCGTTTACCAGTGGCCTACAACTTTTGGAAGATCGTCTGCCAGTAATAGGCATTCTGCAGAACTAGGAAGACAAGGAGTATACAAATAGGTTGAACAAACTAATCCGTCAGTGCCTTATTGACTAGTAAATAGGAAATTCAGCGATCAATTTAATTTTGCTGTAAGAAACTGATCAGTGTTTTGAGACAGCTGTTGCGAACGCAGCATTACCAAACCTGTTATTGCAATATAGTAGCAGTTAAAATAAGAATTTGAATTGTTAAATCTTTGTGCCATATTTTTAGCATAAACCCTACAATAAAATATAAGAGTTGACGTATATGAATTGAAAGCACTGTTTTGGGGAAAGAGTGCTGAAATTTGTTCCTGCAATTGCGTTCGGTGTAAGCATAAAACTTATATTACTTCCATTTTTTTCCGGACCACAGCTCCAGCTCGGATAACTCGACCTCATTCTGTGTTAGGAGATGCGAAATGTGCTGCCGTCAGTCTTTCAACCGGTCTCGCTTAACAATATTTTTTTAATAAGCGATCACAGATAACTTCTGCGACAAACGATTTGCGTTGGTAACGTTGCCTCATGCGAAGTCAAAAAAGATGACTTTTGCTATTCAGAAGCTTCATGTATATGCACCTACAGAATGTGCCGTTTGTACTGGAGATGCGAGATACTCAGGTCTGCAATATTCATTTGTGTATCGTATCTCTTGCTCTACAAATGTTGCCAATAAAATTGCAAAATTGAGCACATTTCACTGCCTGTTATTCTCCTGCCGAAACGCAATAGCCACACGCTATGTCACGCTGGTTCACGTATCATGATGGAATAAGGTAAAATTTTAGCAAACACCGATGTGCTGCTGGCATTTAATACATGAACCACAATACATTCAATACATGAACCGCACAGGCAAAAGGAAATTGTCATTACAATAAAGAACAGGCTGAAAATGACAGCCGTTGTAGTAATGCAGACTGTAGCAGCAAACGGAACTCGTGCTAGTTTCCTTTTTTGTCCGCCGAGAAAATCGCACACTTATCGAGCGCATTGCTGATAAGCGGGATGGCCGCCTCCCCTCGCGAATCAGCAAAACCATTGCCATAACAGTAGGCTTCATTTTTTTTCTTTTTTTTCTCAGAAGCATGGCCTATCAAGCACCAGGGGAGAAACTGGCGCTCGTGATGCAATTCGCGTTTATCTGGGGGTATACTAGCTGACCTAGCCGTGACATAGCGCGTCGGATGCCGCAGTGTGAACTTGCACAATAACAAAACACCTGCACTCACACCTTTCGCCAAATGAATTGCTTGAGCTAGGTCACGCAACACTTGAAGTGAAGCGCACGCCACACTATTGACAAACACGCAAGGAAATAAAAAAAGCTCGGATCGAACCGCCGCGTTCGAGTGAGCAACGTCATTCCGCACGACATAATAGCTGGCTTGCAGTCTTGCCAAACCTTGTGCCAGAATCACCGGTTGGTAGTGGTAACGAAGAACGAAGTAATAAAGTGAAGTAGAAAAAATTAACATTTGTTGTTTTAGTGCAGCAAACACATTTGAACGGAATATATCCTGGTATGACAGTACTCTGAAAAAAAGATTTCGAACATTTTCTTTTCCCCATAGGTTTTCTAGTTTGTGTTTACCTCTTACTCGATTGAGTCGCGCCTCAATCGCGCACAGCTAACAGATATCTCTGGATAGCTTTTGGTACACCTTTCGCTCCAAGCTTCACGACCTGTTTAAATGTACCTTGGCAGACGTTTCATTTGGCGCCTTCATATAATTATGTCATTCAGAGGGCACAAGCATCGACAGAGCAGCTACAAGTAAGAAGGTTGAAATCGCAGTAGCAGCTCATCTCTAATGACACCAAGGCACCGGCACCTTCTAGTTCCCTCGGCAAGACGTATTTACTGCACGACACACGTTGTCATACTTTGCATGGACATGAGGTCTTTCTTGCAGTGAGTGTATTTAGGAACCCTAGTGCATTTGTGCATCGGACTACTAGTGTCACAGCAGCGATAAGGTGATTTACGTTTATGGCGACACTTCTCAGCCACCGAGTACGCACGAAATGCGCAGCAATGCGCAGTACCGGGTAGGGAGGTTGTGGGCTCGATTCCCACCACCGCCGGGCACCCACTGGTGCAAATTAGCACAAGTGTACCCCGGACAGGCGTTCAGCTTGCTTCAGGGGTCATTCATTTGCGAAAGGAGTCTGCGCCTATATTTCCGTCGAAACCAACGTGAACCCTCCAAAAAGGAAGTTTTGGGCACCTCCCATGGCGGCGATTTCCCATGCGGTGGCCCGAATACACCTATTGAGGTGGGGACGCCTTCGGGTTGGGGACAAACACCCCTTTCCAAGCGCTTAGGTCCCATAATGGCCGAGCACCAGACCGGGAGCATGCCTGCACCTATTTTACCGGTAGGTACCCGGCGGCAGCACTTGCCCCCCCCCCCCCCAGCTGCTGCGGAAGCTCTTCAACAAGGCTGTCTGTAGGTGGACAAGAGGCGCCCACAGACCATGCATGAAATCTCTATTGGGCCCCCTTCCGATATGTGAACCCCCACTAGAAGCCAAGCACCCGGCCAGGGGACATATCTGCCCATTATGAAAAAGCGGTGAGTTTCCGGCGGCATTCGGTTTTGAACTCAGTGCCTCCAGCATACGAGGCGGATGTTGCACCGCTAGGCCACCGCTGCGGTGGTGACGCCTTCGAGTTGGGAACAAACACTCCTTTACGAGCGCTGAGGTCTCATAATGGCCGAACACCAGGCAGGGAGCGCGCTTGTAAATATTTGCCCGATAGGAACCCGGCGGCAATGCTTACCTCCCACAGCCGCGGCGTATGCTCTTCAACAAGGCCGTCTGTGGTTGGAAAAGCATACTGGTCGATGCCCATGCCAGCCTGCAAGCACTTTATTGGTCACAGCAAAGCGCCATCTACCATCGCATAAACCTCACTGAGCCCGCTAAGCCACTGGTACGGCAGACTACGCAATTCAGCCAGCGTGATTTAACACAATAATAAGGAAAAAAATCGGCAGTTACACCTAAGACTGCTTACCGGTCGGAATGCGAAGACATTATAGTCGGTTTGGCATGATATATGATCACGGTTCAGTATGATCAGGAAGCTCTAACCGGTGAAATCCGAAGAGCGCACTCATTTTATACACTCGTGACGTGGCGCCACCTCCTTGCCATTGGCTGAGCCGTCACGCATCGAATGACGCACGCACTAGGCCACGCCTTTAGTCAGCCAGATGAATGCGAAGTGATGTGTGCAATGACGCAAACACTAGGCACCCCTTTAGTCAGCCAGCACCGTGAAACCGCCATGGCATCGGGAAAGCGTGCTCGTCTCACGCCCCAGAGGCCCGAGTTCGATTCCCACCAAGACCCAAATGACAAAGCTTTCGCTGCAAGCGCATTAATTTACTTTGTTTACAGTAACTGCTCTCAGAAACTTCAAGTAAGTTTGAACATATATGCAGGGAAGCCGTATATGGCTAGTTTCCAGCGGATCGATGTCCGTAGAGCAAAAAAGTCACCGGCCTGCGCGGCACACGTAGCACAGTCACAACGTAAGCTGGTCCATTTGGAATGGGAAGTGGAAACGGGCAAGTTTGCACTCGGTCGTGCAAAGATTAGGCACAGCGAAACTGTCGATCCTCAAGTCTTACTGGCTGCTACTGCTAGGCATAAACTTGGTTGCTGCTAGGTCTTAACTTGGTTTAACTTAACTACGCATGTAGGAAGGTATTCTCGAGCGGTCATTTTCAGACGTACGTCCCTTTCGTGACATTTCGCGTGACTAGCGCTGGACGCGTCGGCGCCTACGAGCGACGGCGTTCCTGGCATGCCACAAATGCAGGCAGGCTAACCAAGGTTGGTACAGTGCCAAGAACGCTGTTGCTTGCTGACGCCGAACGCGTTGGAGGCTAGCCGCTCGACATCAATCGGCCAGCTTCACTGTGGTTTAAGCTTGCGTGGCCTAGTACAAGCTTTCGCTTTTTCCTTTTTTCGCCTGGCTCAGCGTGCCGCGGAGAGGAGAGAGGGGCGGGTCGGGAAGGGTGGGAGCTGGCGAGGAGGTGACGGCGTGCGCATGTGCAACCCTCCTCCGCCCTCCTGCTTGCCATGGCTACGTCGCGGCAGTTTCTTGATACGAACCACATAATACGGCTGGCTTTAACAGCTTGGCTGTTAAAATAGAAGCACGTAGGAAAAAATAGAACAGGACTTTATTGACGTTTCGGCTGGGTCTAGCTGTCATCAAGAGGCCGGGATGAATCCCGGACCCCTGTTGAAACGTCAGTGAAGTCTTGTTAAATTTTTTTGCTACGGTGCTTCTATTTTTTGAACTATATATTGTAAGCAAGATAACGAACGTCGGTGCAGAGTATGCAGCATCGACAGCATAAAGCGTGCAGCAAAAGTTAGAGCTAGGGGACTGTGCTCGGTGCATCCTATGACCGGCTGTCGCTACCAAGCTCAATAAATCTCCTTTATAAGTGGAGGAGGTGCGGGGTAGTGTTCCACTCTACCGTCCTGAAACACCGTACTCGGACGCTACCCTCTGCCATGCTGGACGCCGACCAGCAGACTCTTCCATCGCCACCCTCCCTTGCGCTGGCACCGTTCGCCAGCGGGAGCCTCCCATCTTCAGCGAAACCGACGACAACGACGTTGAAGAGTGGCGGTGGTCCTACGAACGGGTGAGCGTTCACAACAAATGGAATGACTTGGAAAAGCTGGCTTAGGTATCATTCTGTCTTGCGGGCGTGGTCGGCCTCTGGTTCAGAAATCATGAGAGGGATATCCGAACGTGGTCGGCGTTCAAGACGTCCATTACAGAAGTATTTGACCGACCCGCCGTCAGAAAACTTGGAGCCGAGCAGCGTTTTCATACACGCGCACAGGACACGGGTGAGACGTTCACCAGCTATATAGAAGACGTTCTCGATTTGTACAGGCGCATGAGCGCTGTCATAATGGAAGCGGAACAGATCAAGCACGTCATGAAGGGAATCGATGATGACGCGTTTCAGATGCTTGTGGGCAAGGACGCGCGCACTGTTGGCGATGTTATCAGCTTGTGCCAGAGCTGTGATGAATTACGCAAGCAGCGAGCTCTAGCAAGGCGACATCCCACACCAAATACGGCGTCACTCTGCAGACTGACCACCGGCCCCGAACAAGCCTCCGTGATAAGCCAAATCAAGGCCTTCGTCCGCGAAGAAGCCGCAGTACAGCTATCTCTGGTGTCCATCACTCAGGAGTCTTCCACCACTTTGCCGTCTCCTCTCCGCAACGTCATCCATGAAGAGGTCGCGGAAGCAGTGCCGGCTGTTCGCATCATCAATCGAGCGGCAAACCCTGGCATCCATAACTGATATAGCGGCACCGGTATGCTCTTTGTGCCGCTCGTAGCATAAGTTATCAGCGTGGCTACACCGATAACTTATGCTACGGTTGCTGCAATGGCCCCTCGCAGTGTGCCCGTACGACAATTCCAGCAGCCTGTGCACCGCCCTCCTTCTGCCGTCCCCTGGGCTACCATACCACTGCCGTCGCTAACCCGAGGCGTACGCCCGACAATCGCCCTTCATGATTTGCATGTAGGTAACCCGGTCACGTCGCAAGGCTCTGCCGCCGCCGATCGCAGGCGTTTTATGACGATTGACGAGCGCCCCATGTGCCACCCGATCCAAATGCGCCTTACGGACCCTTCGACCCATCACCAGCTCGCTCCCAGACTGATCGCCGTCCTCACTTCGAACGATTCCGGTCACCCTTCCTGCATCACCAATCGCTTTCCCCTATGCGTAGACGACCCGTATCTCACGAAGAGGGAAACAAGACGATGTAGTTGCCGAGGCAAGAACTGCGCCAGTGTCGGCATGCCGAAGTCCTTCTCCTTTACCTGCTAATGTCATTGATGCCTTTGTCGAAGATATCGCTACAGTCGCCCTCGTCGATACCGGTGCCACTATATCAGTTATGGATGCCAGGGTTTGCCACTCGCTTTGTAAAGTGACGATGTCTCTGTCTGGATTGCCGCTTCGAACGGCAAGTGCGCCCTACCGCTGCTGGTACAGCCCGTGTGTCCATACAGGTCATTTTATACACGATTGAGTTCATCGCTCTTTCATCGTGCTCCCACGCCGTTATTCTAGGATGGGATTGATGATGGGATCATTAATTGCGCTTGGGCTGAGATTGAACTTTCCCACGTTGGTGACCTGGCCTCCGTCGATGCTCATCCTGCCGTCAAACTTGTCGTGAAAGAAGACATCTGTATTCCCCCGTACTCTTCAGCATTCGTACCAGTCTCGTCCAGTCCTGTATTCGATGGGACGGTCTTCATGCGCTCTCATCGCTTTGTTACCCGAAAAGCGCTTCCTTTGCAGCTCTTGACCTCCCCGCCGGTATCAGCACGATGCCCAATTACAATCATCTTTCATCACCGCTATCACTGCTCCGCCGCGAATGCCTTGGTTACGTCGAGTCGGCCAATTCAACACGAATTGTCTCCTTCCTCGACGAAGTGCCTTCTCCTACAGTTCATGAACTGAGCGCCCTCTCCGTACCCGACTCAACATGGACCGATGTGTTCAGCCCATTCATCGCCGAAGATCTGACACGTTCGCAGCGATTTCAACTTCTCACAATCCTTCAGCACTTCCGGCATTCTTTCGATGTTGCGCAAACATGTCTTGGTCATGCATGGACCGTCGAGCATTACATCGAGACTGGCTCTCACTCACCGCGTGTCCACTGTGGAACGCCGCGTCATTGCAGAATAGCTCGATGACATGCTCCGACGAGGTGTCATTCAACCTTCACAGGGCCCATGGGCCCTGTGGAGGTTGAATGACACCGTGTACGGTTCCGTGTACCGTGTACCGCGTGACACCGTGTAAAGGTTAATGTGACGTTAACATGGTACACGTCACAAAGAAAGACGGTTCCATCCGCTTCTGTGTTGATTTTCGCCGGTTGAACAAGATCACACTGAAGGACGCCTACCCACTACCACGCATCGAAGATGCTCTGGACTGTTTTCAGGGAACCGAGTTCTTTTCTTCGCTGGATTTGCGGTCAGGCTACTGGCAGGTTCCGATGGCAGAGGCCGAGCGCCCAAAAGCTGCCTTTGTTACACCAGACGCCTTGTATGAATTCACCGTCATGGCTTTCGGACTTTGCAACGCACCTACTACGTTCGAAAGAATGATGGATAATGTTCTGCGTGGCCTCAAATGGAAAATCTGTATTTGCTATTTTGACGACATTGTGGTGTTTGCCCCTGACTTCGCAACCGCACCTGCTCCGCCTCCAGCACGTGCTCACTTGCTCGACCAACGCCGAGTTGCAACTTAACCTGAAGAAATGTCGATTTGCTGTACATCAGCTCACAAATTTTGGCCATGTCGTGTCAAAGGAGGGCATGCGCCCGGATTCCGAGAAGCTACTGCGTGCCCGAAACCTACCACTATCAAAGAGCTACGCAGTTTCATCGGCCTATGTTCTTACTTCCGGCGATTCGCCCGTAACTTTGCGCCAATTATATAGCCTCTCACGCAGCTCCTTGGTGGCACTACAGAAGTCTGTCATCATGGTCTCCAGAGTGTGACGACGCCTTCACAACCTTGCGCCGTCTTCTCACGATGCAACCCACTCTTCGCCATTTTGACCCTCCAGCGCTAACCGAAATCCTTACCGACGCAAGTGGTGTAGGTCTTGGTGCTGTGTTGGCACAGCGTCAACCTGGCGACACAGAATACGTCGTCGCATACGAGAGTCGCACGTTAACCAAGGCGGAGAGCAATTACAGCATCAAAAAAAGGCCTGTTTAGCCATTGCGTGGGGACTTGGCAAGTTTCGCTCATATTTACACAGCCGATCTTTTAACGTAGTGACCGACCACCACGCACTATGTTGGCTGTCGACGCTAAAAGACCCATCGGGCCGCCTTGCCTGCTGGGCATTGTGAATTCAAGAATATGACATACGCGTGGTTTACTGTTCCGGGCGCTAGCACTCAGACGCTGACGCGATATATCTCGATCACCGCTTCCCCCGAAGGCCAGTCACGACTCCTCCTGCGAGTGCACATTGTCATCTCTGGACTTTGACACTATCGCTGCTGCACAGCGTAATGAGCCCTGGACTGCATCTCTGTTGGACCTTCTCTCGGATACGTCGAAAGTTCCAGCGTCACAAACGTTTCCGTGCCAAGTTCCTGATTTTGCGATTCGAGACCAGCTACTATATCGACGCAAATGTGCCCCAGAGGGACGCACATGGTTTCTAGTCATTCCGAGAACCTTGCGACCAGAGATCTGCTCCTCGTTCCACGTCGATCCTCAGTGTGGCCACGTGGCAGTCTTCAAGACCTACGAAAGACTTCGACACCGCTATTACTGGAGGGGGATGTACAGTTTTGTTCGAAATTTGTCCGCTCTTGTCATGAGTGCCAACACCGCAAAGCACCACCGCACAACTCCACCGGTGAACTCCAGCCTTTACAATGCCAATCCCGACCCTTTGATCGCGTTGGCATAGATCTCTAAGGGCCACTTGCGTTGACTCCTACCGGCAACAGGTGGTTAATCGTTGCCGTAGGTCACTTAACACGTTATGCGGAGACTGCTGCTCTACCAAATGCTACCGCGCAGGAGGTCGCCAATTTCATACTACGCCGTTTTCTCCTTCGTCATGGAGGTCCACGTGAACTTTTAGGCGACCGAGGCCTCGCCTTCTTATCTGAAGTCATCGAAAAACTCCTTGCTGAATGCGCAATTGTTCATCGTTAAATACACTGCCTATCAGTCACAGACTAATGGCACCACGGAACGCTGTAATCAAACTCGTGCTGACATGCTCGCAATGTACGTCTCACCTGATCATTGTAATTGGGACCTAGTTCTTCCGTTTGTCACCTACGCCTACAACACCGCGACTCAGGCTGCTACCGGATTCTCACCCTTTTACATTAATTACGGTCGTCATCCTTCGCATACAATTGACACCATTCAGCCCTACCGGTCGGACCCATCCGAATGCCTGCCGATCCCGGAAGTCGCCAGACACTCCGAAGAATGTCGCCAGCTGGCCCGCAGTTTCACCTCGGACGACCAGAACCATCAAAAAGCTGTTCACGACGCCCAGAACTTGACTCCCACGTTTCTCCTGGGCGTCCTCGTCTGGTTGATAGTGCCACACCACACGCCTGGGCTCGCTTCAAAACATCTTCCGAAGTACGACGGGCCATACCGCAATCTCGAAAGAACACCCGTTAATTACCAGGTTGAGCCGCTCACGCCGCCGTCTGACATGCGACGCCGTAACCGCGAAGTTGTTCACTTTCAGCGTCTCAAACCATATCATTTTACTGTCCTTCCAGAAAACTAAGCCGCCAGGATAGCTCCGTTATTTCCGCGGGGCCATTGTAAGGAAGATAACGAACGTCGGCGCAGAATAAGTAGCATCGGCAGCATCAAAAATTATTGAGGGACTATGGCAGCATCAAGCGCGCAGCAGAGGCTCGAGCTAGGGGACTGTGCTCGGTGCATCCTACGACCGGCTGTCGATACCAAGCTCAATCAATCTCCTTTATAATATATATATATATATATATATATATATATACAAAGTGCGATGAAACGAAAAATCGTAGGAGTAACGTTAAGAGACAGGAAGAGAGCGGTGTGGATCAGAGAACAAACGGGAATAGACGATGTTCTAGTTGACATTAAGCGGACGAAATGGAGCTGGGCAGGCCATGTAATGCGTAGGATGGATAACCGGTTGACCATTAGGGCTACAGAATGAATACCAAGAGAAGGGAAGCGCAGTCGAGGACGGCAGAAAACCAGGTGGGATGATGAAGTTAGGAAATTCGCAGGCGCAAGTTGGAAAACGCTAGCGCAAGACAGGGGTAATTGGAGATCGCAGGGAGAGGCCTTCGTCCTGCAGTGGACATAAATATAGGCTGATGATGATGATATATACTTAGTGGCGTCACCGCACTTTCCTATATAACAGGGAGACCCGTCTCGCAACTCATTCAGTTCATTTAAGACTGCCTTATGAAGACCGAGGAAATGAGACAGCGGAAGCACAGCGTGACTAGAAAGGTCGACCATGTGTGGTGCTTGATACATCTTCGCTGGACATTCACGATCGCAGGGCAGAATGGCGGCCAATTATTTTAGCAGAAGTTTTGTAACATTGGTGCTGGATGCATGGAGGCCTAACGGCCAGATTTCAATTTTTTTTCTTTAAATCTCAAAAGTTAAAGTGGTTTGGCAGTTGAATATTGCAGTCATTTAGATGTTTCACATCCAATGCAGTAGAAATACTGAGTGCTAAGGCTTCGTTTTAGTCCAGTGGTTTTTCCTTGACTCTCTTTATGTGGTTTTACAATATTCCCTCGTATTCATTTCTGCCCACAATATCAACAAGCGTGCTTTGGTTGGATAATGGAAATGTAAGCTTAAGTAGTCACGAGTATATGACTGATGTTGACAGCCATGTTAGTTGGAGTGCATAATACTTGGCAATGAATTGGATGACAACATAGGCACGACTGCTCTCTAACCTACTGAGATCACCCATTGCATTCTTTCTCACCCGACTGTGCATTCAATCATACGTAAAGAAATGTACTATGTACAAAAATGCTCAAATTTATTTTGCCTTGTAAAACTTTTGCCCGCAGAAGCGATCAATCTAAGTAGTTTTTCTTTTTCATCGATTATATGTTCACATCGACCAATGCCTCAACAAGTGTTCCACGCTGATGCTCTCACAGTTCTTTGCTTTGAACATCCCTGCTTCCATCCCTGCTTACACTAGAAAACTTACATCCCTGCTTCCACTTGTAAACTTGGCTGGCAAGTAGATTTAATCACCCTCATTAAAATCTCAAATACCTGCCAAATGCACACGGTTGAGTGTGTTATAGAAGGAGATACACCAATTTTACATGTCTCAAATGAATTTTTCAGTTGAAAGTGACTATGTGGCTTCTGATTAAAACTTAAGGTGCGCAACACGGTGTATACAACCGTCAAAGGCCTCGCTCCCGCTTCCGGAGGTGCGATCGGTATTATTGAACCGGTCCCGTAAGCACGTACGTAAACAAAATGTTGCAGTTTCACCCGAAAGGCGAAGTATCAATTGCGATAGCTAATTAGTAGAGAGCTATAAGGAGTACGGATAGTAGTTTTATCGGCCGCATAAATTTGGACACATTCGCTTACTAAATGTGTTAACAAGCATGATGTCAGCGCGCACAAACAAACATGAATAGATCACACTCGATGACCGCAGACAACCACTGTCAAAACGCTGGCGCGAACGAGCGCGGCCGCCGCAACGAGCGAAGTTCGTGCGGTCTATCGCTTCAACAGAAACTGAGCGGTGAAAGCAAAGCGTCTACAAAGGCCAGAGCCATCTGGAGATCGCTTGCAAGATACGGCGCGCGACAGCCCGCACCGGCGCAAAGTACGCAGTTGTTACAAGAGTAGAAGTCGTCCCCCCCCCCTCCATTCAGCGCAGAATTCCCGCTTTCCTCCTTTCGCGTGGGAGATTGCGTCGTCAGTTCACCTTGCGCGAGTGAAAGCACGCGATCCCCGCGCGCTTTCACTCGCACATACGGCGTGCGGCGACGATTTTATCGCCCTTGGACTTT
The DNA here is from genome assembly GCF_013339745.2 of Dermacentor silvarum. Lineage (NCBI taxonomy): Eukaryota > Metazoa > Arthropoda > Arachnida > Ixodida > Ixodidae > Dermacentor > Dermacentor silvarum. Next base: position 82,656,872 of record NC_051156.1, on the reverse strand, counting down.
ATACGGAACCTCATGGCGACGACGCCGACGGCACAAATCCGCTTGATGTGTCCATATAATCGCTATCGCAATAATAATACCTCAAACCTGAAGTGCTCTGCCTTAATGCTCCCTCTGTCTTGAACCCTAGGAAGGAAGCCATTTTTATGAAATTTGGCGTAAAAAATTTATCAAAGGGAATACATGAAAATGGGCCTGCTTCACGCCATCACTTAAAATTCAGAATGACAGTAGTTTGTATTCGCTCCCTTACATTTGCGTGGTGTTAAATTATGTCAGCAGCAAACCAAGCATGAGCTTTTGCTTTTTATAGCCAAGAGACGCACCCTGCTCATTGGAAGTATAATTTCACTAAGCGAATCTGCAATGTCATTTTAGCACTCTTTTTTGTCACGTGGATAAATCTGTTGAGAGGCCAGACAAAAAGCAGTCACTTAACGCAAAACAAATCAGCTGTTTTTCAAGACATATTTCTAAATTTTCATGGCACTTGCTCCTATGTGTATGTCTCCAGAGAGCATACTTTATCTTGGCTTGGCCATCAGAGATATTCCAGAAATACTAAGTCAAGATGACTGCCAAGAGCTTGTCAGAATTTTTATCTTAGTGTGACATACTGTCTTTTGAAAGTTAGTGTGCCATTTAGGGACATGGTACACCCAGTATACCCAAATTTTAGTTTTCTCGTCCAATTGGCACGGCAGCGCATTTTGGTGCTTTTGAGTGCGCTGCTCTGCACCATGTGCAGTTGTGCTGAGCTGGCTCCTTGACACCATTGTGTTCCTGCATCTATTGTGCAGGAACCGTTTCTCCTCCAAAAACTGCAGCGTCTAGTTTTCCGGATGGTTGTCGAAAGAAGTGGAGGCAGGACGCAGGGGCGATGAAGTAGGGCGGAACGGAGACGGGGAACGACGACGGGGTGAGCGAGAAGACCGGGATATGTTTTGGGACAACGGAGGTGAAGGCGAGCGACGTGAGGAGGATATATAGGGTCCTGGAACGTAGGCATCCGATCTGGGCACATAGTCTCTCTCATAGGCGGAATAGCCACGTCGTTCATCGTGCTGGTGCCGGCGGCAGAAACGAGAGATGTGACCACGTATGCCACAGTAGAAACATACTGGGCGGGAAGGGCGCCAGGTAGAGTCGTATGGTTGCACGGGGGCCTTCGCTGCCATTGAGGCCAGGTGGTCGCAGACAACGGTGGCAGGTGCAGATGGAACTGGGACCGCAGGCAGCGAAGCAATCTCGGCGTAAGAAGTTGCACAAACAGGCGCAGGGGACCGGGCATGTGTGACAGTTGGCATGGATGCCAGTTCTTCTTTGATGATCTCGCACAAATTGGGCGGAGGATCGCGCAGAGACGCAATGGCGGTGTTGGCTGGACGGACTTCATGGCCGTGAAGCTCCTCTCGCACAATGATGCGGATGAGCGCTCGCAACTCGTCGTTGTCGGTAAGGTGAGCGTCGCAGGAGGCGCGTGGGAGACGAAATGCGCAGATCGTGGCAAGGCGTTGGCATGTCGTGATGATGTCAGTAACTGAAGTGGGGCTCTGGACTACAAGAGCGTTAAAGGCAATGGAGTTGATACCCTTCAGGATATGGCGGATGCGCTCCCCTTCGGGCATGTCACTCTGAGCGCGACGGCAGAGAGCCAGAACGCCTTCAATGTAAGACGTATAGGATTCGTCGGCTCCCTGGATGCGGGTAGCGAGCTTCTGTTTCGCTACTTCGGAGCGCCCAGCAGATGTGCCAAATATCTGTCGCAGCTGCGCAGTAAATGCTGGCCAATCAGGGAAGTCGCGCTCATGGTTGAAAAACCAAGTTTGGGCGACCTGCCCCAGGTAGAAGGCAACATAGCGGAGCTTGTGTTCTTCCACGTCTTCCACGTCTTCGCCGCGAAGGCCAGAAAAAACCTGAGGGTCGCGTTGCGTTGCGGTGGGGGACCAAATAGGCCCAGCTGGCGGAGCTGAGGTGGTAGCAGCAGTGGATGCGGTAGTTTGTGCCATGACTGGTGTTGGCGAGCACAACCGTCGACCAGAGTGGAGCTCCAGAGGGACCGGTAGAGCAAGAGGACGGGGATAACAACGCACGCTCCACCACTTGTGAGTCGACGCCCGGGACGAAGGCAGTGCTCTTCTATTGTCACACAGCGCGAGACAGCCCACGAACACCAACCCGACAATATGATGATGATTATGAGGATGGGTATATACACATAAAGACGATGATGAACTGTACAGTTAGCGCTCACACTATATATATATATATATATATATATATATATATATATGCATACATACATAGCTGTCTCCACGCCAACCAGAGCTACGGATTACGAGGGACAAGGCTCGGCCCTAAGGGGCTTCGCCCCTAAAAAGGGGCCGAAGGACTCGCAAAGGGGAGCGGCGCAGCATTCGCGGTCGTCAGCAAGGCACGGGTCGGCATCGCAGGTCGAGCATATGGCGCAGGTAGTTGAGGGAGACGAGCCGCGACGGAAGCATAGGTAAGTGGTGCAGTGACGGGTGGTTGATGAGTCACAGGCGGGAGGGCCTCCGCAACTTGGGTCCGAATGACGTGTTGAAGGTCCGGAGCCAAAGACGGCGAAGGCTCGTGCGTCAGAGGTAGTAATGAAAGCCGACGCGCAACCTTTTCACGATTGTCCTTGATTGTCGATAGCAGCGGCTGTTCATCGGCAGGGTGGGCAGCTAGCTGCAAGCTTGATAGTGTGTCGGGCGTCATGAGGGCTTGGCGAGCGATCGTACGCTGCCTAGGCAACTCGTGAAAGCTCTGACACAATGAGACGAGTGCAGCGATCGTGGTGGGATTTCCCGTGTGCAGCATCTGAAAAGCGTCGTCCTCGATTCCCTCCAGTATGTGCTTGATTTTCGCCTCCTCGATCATGATGGTGTTGACGCGGTTGCAGAGATTAAGCACATCTTCGATGTAGTCGGTGGAATTCTCCCCTGGATGCTGCGCACGTTCACGCAAGCGCTGCTCAGCGCGAAGCTTGCGGGCCGTAGGCCGACCAAAGACGTCCGTAATGGAATTCTTGAAAACCGACCAGGTGGAAATGTCGGTCTTGTGGTTGCGATACCAGAGTTGCGCGATGTCCGCGAGATAAAACATGACGTGAGTCAACTTAATTTGATCGTCCCATTTGTTATCTGAGTCACCTGAGCCGTTGAAGATGGGCGGATCCCGCTGACGGTACATGGCGCTGCAAGTGGCAGGCGCTGCCGAAGGGTCAGTCTGAGTCGAGGTGTCGTTGACCATAATGACTGCAGGAGCCGAAGGGAGCGTCCGGGAGCGAAGTTACAGGTTGGTGAGGGGGACCAACGCTACCTCCACCATATGTCACGTGATTTATTGACGTGTGAACGTCAAGGAACGGCGAGAAACGTCAGGCGAGCGTCAAGAAGCGGCGGGATCACAAGTAGCCAAACTCCAGGCAAGAGCAAGCTCTCGGCGCGTGGCTACCACCAACACTGTGGCTTGCTTGCCGACTGCTTCATCGTCGGCTTGACTTATTCATTACATTAACATATGTACACTCTCAGTGGCTATGGAATGAAGCACCAATTTCCCTGTACCTCTGGGAATGCCTCTGCGAAAACCGGGAGGACAAGACTGCAACTTCATAACCCTCGCAGCTCTACTAAGAAAGGAGCATCAGTACATTGTGCGAAATGAAATTCCGACAACTGCAGAACTCGCTCAAGATGTGGCCACTGACAGTGACTCCGAAATACCTAAAATGAACGTGCGCACAATGCAAAGGCTGCTTTATGTTATCGGCATTTAATTGCGCAAACGGGAAATAAGCTGTGCGCTCTTCCAGAGATGCGACGTCATCATGTGGCAACGGCAGTACCTGCATACCATCCGAGAACTTCGCACTGAAAAACGGTACGTACGAGAGTCCGTCCATTTTGTAAGTTTTGTAGAGTGTAGAAGTAAATTGTTTTTTTACAGCGAAGCTGTTAAGGGCTGACTCTTCAAAGGTCGCGTCCGGCAATAGAAAAAAAAAAACTCTGATTGGCCATATGCTGTAAGTGCGAGTGAAAGCGCGCGAGGGCGAGGGACGCGTGCTTTCACGGGGAGCGAACGCATGGCGGAGAACAAACGCGACTTCCCAGTGGAAGGGGAGCGGTGGGCAAGGAGGGTATTTAGGCACCTTATGACTGTGCGATCCTCCTTTCTCCCCCACTTACCCATTCCCGTTGGCGCTGAGCCGTGCTCCCTCAAGGGCTGCAGAAGATAGCGTCAACATTTCCCCTTTCCAAATGAACCACTTACTACTACGTGCCCGCTCTCCCAAGTGTTGTCGACGGCAGCGGCCTTTTGCCCGCGTTCGCACCGAACGCGCGTGGCGTTGGTAACGTGTTTATGAAGAACGTGCCCTTCGTCGTACACCATATGGCGATGTACCGTTGCGACCATAAGGCCATTGTCCCTGTAGTCACTAAATAAACGAAAACCACCGGATCATATATATTTCTCATGCTTTAATAGTTCAAATAACCAATTACACCATCACAACTTAATAGTCATAATTGTAAATACATAATTCTCACCATAGCACAGCTTCGCTGGTCTTCCATCTCCACCCCAGTGGAAGCGCTGGCAGTTTTTATTTCCCCAGACACCTATACCATCACATTGATCTCGAGGCGCAACAGACGCGACGCGCGTTTGGCTGGAAATACGTAGAATCGTAGAGGACGCGCCGCCACGTCCAGCCAAAGGACCTTTTTCCAGTAAGCGACCCCTCTAGCGGCCGCCACTTCAACTAAACATGACGGGCAAGACGCGCTCCCGCCGCTTCTCGCCTCTACGCAGAGCATGGTAGCGTTTGACCAAGCAGTCTCTCGCGACGGCCGTTCCTGCTTTTTTTAGGAGCGAAGCTCCTAATAGCGGCACCCGTTCCATCCCCGTCGTAGTAGTAGTAGTGTGTAACCAGTCTGAGAAAAATGAGAAAAAAAAATCACAGCATATCCACGGGGTGAATGATGATGAGTGGGCGAAGCTCCGGAGGGAATCATCGGATCTCCCGCTTAAGGGGACGCTAGCACAAACGCGTTAGAAACGTGCAGTACTCTCTAGTAAGGGGGAGCGGCCACAGCGTCTTACGCAGCCATTTACACATGCCGGAACGTGCACCGCGTTTGCCAACGCCATCACATGACTGCTGAGAGAGTATACCCCCGTATTCATAAACGCTCCTCGACTTGAACTTGGCTTGCCACCGCCTTGGGCGGCGCGTTCGAAACGCGTTGAAGGTAAGGCGAAGAGGCCACAGCGTCTTACACCAGCTTCTTACACGGGCCGTAACGCGCTAGCACAAACGCGTTAGAAACGCGCTAGAAACGCGGCCTTTGGTTAATGTTGGGTATTTATTGCCATCGTGGTGCGTGTGTCTATGTGCGCTTCGTGGCGTGGTGGGCTAACGCCGCGCGCTCGGAAGCGAAGGGTCCCTGGTTCGATTCCGCGCTACGGACACAACTTCGGAATTTTATTGCGATAGCAATTATATGGACACTCAAAAGCAGATTTCTGCCGTCAGCGTCGCCGTCGCCGTCGCCGTGAGGTTCCGTATGACGTCAATGGAGATGAAATCGTGGCCGCGCGCCGCCGAACGCTGTATGTGCGAGTGAAAGGGCGCGAGGGACGCGCTCTTTCACGGGGAGTGAACGCACGGCGGAGAACAAACGCGCGTTCTGCGCCGTGCTTCCTTAAGGGCTGCAGAAGTAGGCGTCTCTTCCTCCTCTGCAATCACCATATATGTAGAGCAAACGTGCCTTCTTCCGACGCACAAAAGGCCGTGGGGGGGAGGGGGAGGGAAGGGACGCGACGTTTAGCTGCGGCACCAAGTGCCTATTATATCAGAGGCTCCGGCAACAGTCACCAACGCCGCACGCATTTTGAGCGAACGCGGGCAAAACGCCGACGGCGTCGACAACAGTTCTGCGTGTTGCCGGTGCTGCTGCATGTCCAAGTTTATACAGCTGATAAAGCTGCTATCATTACTCCGTATAGCTCTCTTCAAATTTGCTATCGCAATTGATGCTTCACCTTTCAGGTGAAACTGCGACAACTTTTTTTTCTCATTTTTCTCAGACTGGTTACACACTACTACGACGAGGACGGAACGGGTGCCGCTATAAGGAGCTTCGCTCCTAAAAATTCCGCAGTTGTGTCCGTAGCGCCGAATGGAACCAGGGACCCCTCGCTTCCGAGCGCGCGGCGTTAGCCCACTACGCCACGAAGCGCACATAGACACACGCACCACGATGGCAATAATAACCCAACATTAACGAAAGGCCGCGTTTCTAGCGCGTTTCTAACGCGTTTGTGCTAGCGCGTTACGGCCCGTGTAAGAAGCTGGTGTAAGACGCTGTGGCCTCTCCGCCTTACCTTCAACGCGTTTCGAACGCGCTGCCCAAGGCGGTGGCAAGTCAAGTTCAAGTCGAGGAGCGTTTATGAATACGGGGGGTATGCTCTCTCAGCAGTCATGTGATGGCGTCGGCAAACGCGGTGCACGTTCCGGCATGTGTAAATGACTGCGTAAAACGCTGTGGCCGCTCCCCCTTACTAGAGAGTACTGCACGTTTCTAACGCGTTTGTGCTAGCGTCCCCTTAAGCGGGAGATCCGATGATTCCCTCCGGAGCTTCGCCCACTCATCATCATTCACCCCGTGGATATGCTGTGATTTTTTTCCCTTTTGTCGCTTGTGTTGTTGAAGTAGCTTCTCGTCGTCCTGCTCAAGCGCGCGCGTATTTGCTTACGTGGAGCAATAACACATCTTACATTTACCGACGCGAGGGCAACATGCTGATGCAACGTGCAGGCCGTTTGTAACCAAGATTTGAGAGATGCACCAGCCTTTATTCTTCACCAGCTTGGTCAGTACTTTGATTCAACTGGCGAACTGTGATCGTAAAACGCGCCGCGGTAGGACTTTCTTCAGGATAAACTCGACCGGTCGTTCGGAGTGGCTCGACTTGAAGGAGGCTGTCAACATAGGCATGCATGTACACCCGTGAGCAAAAGTATACGGACCAGGGATTACGCGATAAAGTAGATTTGTTTCAACTGCCTGCGAATGCAACTTGAAATTGAGGACTGCAGTCCAAACTTGGAATTGCGAACTTTCCAGTGTACTCGTAAATTTCAGTTTAAGCATGTTAATTACGAAGAGATTCAGTTTTTTCGGCGACCCTGTGGTCCGTATACGTTTGCTCACGGGTGTACGTACTTGCCCTCAATAGCGGGCATGCAAGGAGCTCGCTATGATGAAAAAACAACGTGCAAAACTTCTGCACACGTACTGCGAGTGTGCTGCAGTGCAAGTGTTGTTTTATCTCGAGATATGTACCGTATATGGCATGATACTGGGGACAAAGCGGACGCCACACAGTACGGGGGGCTAAGTAGAAGGTAAGTGGACGCAACACGTTGTTTTGTCAGGCGCGTAAAGCTTCATGTGCCTGCGAAAAGTAAGACTCGCGAGTTTTGTATAATGCGGCACCGCGAGTGTGTCGCTTTGGCCTCGCACGATGCATTCTGATCGGCTGTGTGGCGAGATTCTTCTTTTCATTTGGCCCCACGTAACCGTACAGCTATTTCCGTCTGCATGCGGTAACGCCTTCTTCAGCCAATGGTAAAGTCTGTGCGGTATACATACCCGTAGATTAAAACATCGCCGTGACTTCCGAGTCAGTCGTATACGGCGAGAAGTGCAATAATCACAGCGCTAGTGTCGTGCTGTTACCAGAACGCAGGCTTCCCTAACTCAGCAAGAATCGCGTGATAACTCACTGATAACATGGAGTATTTTTATTGCGATAGCAATTATATGGACACTCAAAAGCAGATTTCTGCCGTCGGCGTCGCCGTCGCCGTCGCCGTGAGGTTCCGTATGACGTCAATGGAGTTGAAATCGTCGCCGCGCGCCGAACGCTGTATGAGCGAGTGAAAGGGCGCGAGGGGCGCGCGCTTTCACGGGGAGTGAACGCACGGCGAACAAACGCGCGTTCTGCGCCGTGCTCGCTTAAGGGCTGCACAACTAAGCGTCTCTTTCCTCCTTTACAATCACCATATATGTAGAGCAAACGCGCCTTCTTCCGACGCGCGAGAGGCCGTGGGGGAGGGGGGAGGGGGAGGGAAGGGAGGCGACGTTTAGCTGCGGCACCAAGTGCCTATTTATATCAGAGGCTCCGGCAACAGTCACCAACGCCGTACGCATTTTGTGCGAACGCGGGCAAAACGCCGACAAGGTCGACAACAGTTCCGCGCATTGCTGGTGCTGCTGCATGTCCAAGTTTATACAGCCGATAAAACTACTATCCTCACTCAATATAGCTCTCTACTAATTTGCTATCGCAATTGGTGCTTCGCCTTTCGGGTGAAACTGCGACAATTTTTTTTTATTTGACAGTGCGCTCCACTCCCGTACAATACGTTCGCCATTCCACGCCCGTTTATGCAATCGACAGTACAGCAAGTGCCCGGCATGAGATTCGTCGCTGCGTGAACTAACGCTGCTCGAGTGTTAGTTCACGGAGTCGTTTTCATCAACAAAAGTGCTTACAGTCTTTCCCACTAACTGCTAAGTGTTTCCTTTAACTAATATCCTCGCCCAGAACACCAGAAAAATTATTGTCCAGCCCCTCAAGCTCAGAAAATTGCCGCGGATCATGCAAGGGTTCACGCACTCACTTCCCACACCCGCCCTGCGATAATGGCGGCGCGGCGTAGAATGCAGCTGGGGCGAGGGTACGCGCATGCGCATAGCTGAATTGGAAAAAGGTCCATACTTTTCAGTGAGGGCATCGTAGCATCGTCCAGCCTTTCGGTGCTCGCGATCGAAACAAACAGAAGCGTTCTGGCTTGCCAGTTCTGTGCAGACAACAGAAAATGTGGGCCAATCCTGGCGGTAGTACAGAAATGATGATGAATAAACGTTTATTGGGCCCAAAATATATTGGTAGTGCCCACAGGCACCAGACGGGGTGGTTCCCTAGTTACGGGACCCATATGTTCCCAGCAGCTCCTGCCCCTGTCCGTCAGTGCGAGCTGAATCGGTAGGGCGGGGCTGGATAACAAGGTCTCCCATCGCTCAAGGGGTTGGGGATTGGCGGTGTGGGCGGGAAGGCGAGGAGGGGGGTCTTGAGTTCTGTGCACTCGGCCAAGATGTGCGGCAGGGTGCCCTTTTCCCTTTTGCAAAAAGGACAGAGCGTATCATGTTCCGCGGGGTACATGCGGTTCATCAGTACGGGATGCGCAAGCGATCCCGCCTGCGCTCGACGCAGGATGGTCTGTTGTTGCCTGGTGAGTTTGCGGTGTGGTTCTGGCAGTTTGCACCTTTCCTCTCGGTACATCCGGGTAATATCCCGAAAGCTGGTAACCGGGTGTGGTAGCTCTTCCGGCTCCTGCTCTGCCCGGATTGACATTTCTGTCGCATGGTAGTCGGCGATGGTGTTGCCTGCTACCTGCGAGTGAGGCGGGACCCACACGAGTTCTATGGCTCTTCCTGGAGGCTTGCACTTGGATAGAGTGGCTCGGGCCGCGGAGGAAATTACCCCCCTGCGGAAGCTTCCGTAGGCTGTCTTTGAGTAGGTGACCACGGTGTCCACGCTCGACTGTGAGAGTGCGAGGGCCACGGCCACTTCTTCGGCAACTGCGGGGTCTGTTGTCTTCAGGGATGCGCTGACGATAAGCCTGTCTTTTGACGTAACCACCACCGCTGCTCGGTCACTGTGTTTTCGGAACGAGGTGGCCGTGTAGAGGACCCTCCATTGCTTTTTTGGTCAACGCTTTTTCTCTCTTGGACTGGAACTGGGGTTCTCTTCCAGCTTCCTGTCCATGGCTTTGGCCCGCGCGGTGCGCCTCTCGTCGTCCTTGCCCCGCGTCATGTTCCGAGGAAGAGGTTTGGTCTGAATGGTCGTCTTCCAGTCTTCCGGAAGGGCCGCCTTGATCGGTACTGGCTCGATCTGCCATCCTATCTTGCGTAGAACGGCTCGTCCGTGTTCCGTGTGACAGCCGCATTCTCTGATTAGAGAGTTGGGCTTCGATGAGCTCCTCCACCGTGTTGTGGGTGCCCATGTCTAGCAGTCTTTGCGTGGACGAGTATATGGGCATGCCCAGTGCTTTCTTCGTTGCCTTACGAAGCATCGTGTTTAGAGTATCCCTATTCGCCTTCGTCAGCTGGAGATACGGGGCGGAGTAGGTAACCCGCGACACGACGAACGCGCGTACCAAGCGCATGGCATCGTCCTCTTTAAGGCCTCGGTTTCTGTTAGACAGCCTCCGAAGCATACTAAATAACTGTTCGGTTGTAGTTTTGATTTTTGTGACGGCGGCGTGTGCCTTCCCGTCGCTCTGAAGCAGTAGGCCGAGAATCCTAATCTGCTGTGTTGACGTGATGGCCGTTCCGTCGATGGTGATGATCACGTTCGGCGGCAGCTCCTTCTTTGGCTTTGCCGGTTGGATGATGCGCACCTCCGATTTGTGGGGAGCGCAGCACAGTCCGCACGACTTGGCGTATACGGAACGGTTGTTGCCGCCCGCTGCAAGGCTTCCTCCAGTCAGGCATCGGACCCGGCTCGGGCCGTCCATACCGTAATGTCGTCGCCGTAGAACGCGGGGTCCTTGCCTTTGATTTGCTTGAGTAGATCGGGCAGGGACAGGAGGGCCAGATTGAAGAGCTGGGGCGACAAGACCGATCTCTCCTATCCTGATGGTCGCCGTTCGGTTTGACAAAAATCATTTATGTAGCCGAATGTCTTTTTGCCACACCTGGTCTTGTTCAGACTTTGCAACACGCTCGCGTGGGACACGTTGTCAAACGCCCCCTTCAGGTCGAGCGCGAGTATCCCGCGCGGCCCGTGCCTCGTTGCCTAATTGACGACCAGTTCGTGTAGTTGGATCATGACGTCTTGGGCACTGAGATGTTGCCTGAAGCCATACATCGTCTCCGGCATCTGATCCGTTTATTCGAGGTGCTTCTGCAGCCGGCGAAGGACCAAGCGCTCCATCACCTTCCCCACGCAGGACGTGAAGGAGATGGGCCGCATGTTGTCTATCGTGAGGGCCTTGCCGGGCTTTGGAATGAAGCGGACCTCAGCGTCCGTCCATTCCTTCGGCAACCGCGAGTTCTCCCAGGCTTCGTTGATGTGCTCTAAGAGGCCGCGGGCACCGCTCATGTTGCCGAGTAGTTTGTAAGTTATGGCGTCCCTGCCGGGTGCACTTCTCTTGTTACTTTCATCTATCGCTGTCCACAGTTCCGTCATGGTAAACGGCCGGTCCAGCTCTTCGTTGTAGGGTCGTTCGTACCTCTCGGGCACCGGGTACTGGCCCTTCTCTGTCTTTAGGTACTTCGCCTTCAGGTCTTCTAGGAGCCTGCGGCCGTCTCCCTTGTACGTGTTCAATACTTTGGTAAGGTTGCGATTGGTCGCAGTTTTGCTACTCAGCGGGTCGATCAGATGCCTCAACAAACACCTAGTCTTCCACTTCGAGAGCTTACCCTGCAGGCCATCGCAGGTCTTCAGCCAATTTTCCCTGCATAGTTTGGCCGCGTGCTCAGTGATCTGTTTGTTCAAGACTGCTATGCGCTTGGCCAGCTTTCTATTGTGTCTCTGACGTTTCCACCGCCGCGTTAGTGAGTGCCGGGCCGCCCACATATGGGTCAGTCTGGCGTCCACGTACGGTGTCTGCGACGTCGTTGCGATTTCTTGGGTAAATTTTTGGAGGGCCTTCGTCTGGTCCCTCGCCCATTCGGTGTAGGTCTGTTTTCTTTCAGCTTGTCCCGATTCTTCCTCGGACGCCTATTCTTGTTCTTGGGTAAACTTTCTCATCCTTGTCCCAATCCGTGATCCGTGCCGTCCCCAGCATAGCCCGATATCGGGAGCCTCGAATAGTGATGCCGATCACGCTGTGATCAGACCTCAGGTTCACTTTCGCATCTCCAGGAGACGTCTAGTGTGCCCGATAACCACGACAGGTCTGGCGTAGTGTCTCTCGCGGCACTGTTGCCTCTTCTGATGGTTACGTCTGGCTCGTTCAGGAGGGCAATCTCGTGATCCTCCATTGCTTTTGGTCAACGCTTTTCCTCTCTTGGACTGGAACTTATAGCCCCACGTTGTGTGAGGGGCGTTAAAGTCGCCGAGGATCAGGAGCGGCCTGGTCCCTGCCAACCCTTTCGCCTGGCTCACGATGCAGTCAAATTCGTACTGCCTTTGTGACGGCCTGGCAGTACGCGCTCATTACAAATAGATTGCCCGAGCTGCCAATTTCTCTTGCATGAATTTCGACCAGCGTGTGCTCGCAGCCACCCTGCGCCGTGGCATGTTGAGTTGCCGCCACGTTGCTGCGGACGAGCACCGCCGTTCCCTTCTCCGTGGGGTCCGTGTAAGTGACGTACCCCGGGAGTCTTGGTTTCCCGTTTGTTTCCTGTAGAGCAATTACATCGGGCTTGTTTTCTTGTCCGTCAATATGCAACAGTAGTTACGCTTGTTTATTGCGAATCCCGCAGCAGTTCCATTGGTAAAATACGGTGGTGTTCCCCCCGGTCTTCTTCTTGTGCTTCTTACTCATCCTTTCCGGATGTCTCGAGTCGATTGCGCCTTTTCGTGATCGCGTCTTTGATTCTTTCGGCCCGCTCACTTTTCAGGGACGCGAAGCGATTCCTCAACGATGTTGAGGTTACTTGTAGTGCTAGGCGCTTGTGCTTCACCGATGGTGTGTTTAGCTAACTCTCGACAGCTTCGAGTCGGGCATCCATTTCTCTAGCCTTTCGTTAATTTGGGAAATTGCGGCCAAAGTGGCCGTCAGTTTTCCTTCTCGCGGGATCTATGTCGTTGCCGTAGTCACGGTCTCTGAGGTGGCCGCTTCCTCTCCGCTCGCGGGGCTCTCATCGGCGTCCATCGCCTCTTGATTATTTGGTGCAAGTTGCGTGGCCCCAGCCTCTGAAGACGCCGGTTCATTCTCCCGGCGTCTTCTTCCTGCGCTCGGCACCGTGCCCAGCGCCGCCGGCGGACGACGTAGAGCATCTTGTAGCGGGCTTTGCAGGCCTTGTCCGGGGTCAGGTGATTGCCTCCGCACAGGCCACACTTCGGGACACATCCGTGGTCTTCGGCGGGGTTGACGATTCCGCACCCTCGGCAGATCGTGTTCGAAGGATCCGGGCACACGTCTATTCTGTGGCCCACTCTTCCGCACGCATAGCATACATCGATTTCTTTTCTGTGCAACGTGCACTCCGTGAGCATGTTGCCGTATTTCACGTAATTGGGTACTTTGTGCCCTTCGAAAGCAATGGCGACTGATCAGGTCTTACCCATTCGGTTTCCCCTGGAGGGCCGTTGGGTTATGCTTGTGCACAACATTGTCCTGAATCTCCTGGGCCGTATTCTCGAGCGCGATGCCCCTTATGACGCCCTTCACCGTGCCGTGGCGGCCGTTCGTAGGTACTTAATTCGTGCGCCGTGCCGCGTATTTCGATCCTTCCTACGGCAGCGTATCGATCGGCGTGCTCTCTCTTGGAAGGTGCTCACCACGACGATATTCTGCTGGAAGTTGAGACACACAACGTCTTCACTTGCTTCATTTGCGGGGATCTGTGCTGCCGCCGCAATTGCACGACTTAGTTCAACGCGGGTCACTTCGCTCACGTGGAGCCCGCCTCGTGGTCGTAACACGATCTTTATGTCGCCGCGCGGCAAGTCTGGCATGCGCACGCCCTTCAACAATTTGCCCCTGTTTACACGTTTCGCCCTTGAGTGACGTGTATCACTGCCAGAGGCGCCACCGCCGAGGTTGTTGCTCCAGCTGTTGAAATCAGCCGTGGCCTTGGCGCCATCTTGGCTCGTTTGAAGTACGGGATTTAGGCCTAGCTTGCCCATGCCTTTGTGCCTGACTCTCTCGCCGACAGTTTTCCAGCCTGCGCTCTTGTGCACTGGTTCGGCGAAATTTCGATGCCGTCCACCTCTACACGCATAGCGATAGTCATTTTAGGTCAATGCTCACTTGCGTAATTACCGATGCTTCGATGTTCCGCTGGCGGCTTCACCGAGGCTCGGGCTGGGCCTACCGCTCCCCCGGCCAAGGCCGAAGTCGACGTTAGGCCCAGCCGCGGGCGCTCCTCTCGGGCACAAAAAAGTCCTCTAAATTCGGAAAAAGCGGTCCCCTAGCTCGGAATTTGGGTTCCCGATAGTCCAAACAACTTCATGCATCCGGTCGACGCACTTTCATTAAGGGGCGACTCAAAAAACACCGCAGTTCAAGAAAAAAAAAAAAAACACGGAGCCGAGGTGAGATGCGTCCGCTTGCTCCGCCGGTACAGAAAGGGTCTAAGCGCAATGACACATACCCCTGTGAACTAGCTAAGCATGGTTGGGACTACTTAAGCTTAGTCAGTTATCGATAGCCAATCAATAGCTAATCGATATTGAATCAGTAATCAATAAGTTACGGAAAATGCTGGGAATGTCTTGGTAGTACTCAACCTAGCCCAAATTCGTGGCGAATACCTTGCGATAGCCAATGGATAGCCAATCAATACCTTATCGATAATCGACCAATAATCAATAAATTCCGGAAAATGCTGGGGATGACTTGGTTGTGCTTAGCGTAGCCCAAATTCGTGGCGAATAACTTGCGATAGCCAATTGATAGCCAATCAATAGCTCATGGATAATTGATCAATACTCAATAAATTCTGGAAATGCTGGGCATGTCTTAGTAGTGCTTAGCCTAGTCCAAAAGCCAGGACTAGCTAGGTGCCCATCAGCTATGCTGTCTGTTTAGCATTGCACCTACAGTGCAAGCTACGCAAATTTTTTGGACGTGCCAAACTTCTCTTTACTAGCACGGTGTTCTCACCCTTCACTCCTGAAGGAGGAAAGCGAGGGCCCAGTACGTAGAGAAAACATTCAGGTTCCATGCCACGGCCCGTTTTACGGACGCCGCTATGTACGGAACGAAGAATAAGGGTGCAGTGGCAGTGGTCTGCGACCGCCGAGGTCACGTCGCCTCCAGTGCATCGACCCGCCCCTGCACGATCACTGAAGCCGAAGAGCTGACCCTCGCGTTAGCCATTCGCGAAAGCCAACTCCCAAACAAAGCACTGACGATCCTCACGGATTCCCAGCAGGCCTGCCGCAACTTCCTACAGCGAAGAATCGCAAGACCTGCGGCACAAGTCCTAGCCCAAATACCCAAAGAGGACACTGATGACAACACCATCCAAACCATCAATTGGATACCGGGCCACGCTGCCATCACGGGTAACCTGTATGCCGACAGAGCAGCTCGAGAATTTGCACATAACCGAGCACTCATCACGCCGACGGCAGATGACCCAGACCAAATTGACCCGAGTATTCAGCAATCCTGAACTACCAGAGAGGGAGTCGCTTGCGATATCCCCCACAACATCGAATACTAAAGACGGAGGATGCCGCTGCCTGGCGCAGGCTCAAGACAGGCACTTATACGAACCTACACGTATTACATCGCATGCACCCCACAGCCTACGGGATCGAATGCCCGTTGTGTGGGGCCACACCAACCCTATACCACATTACGTGGGAGTGCACGCTACACAACATAGAACACCATGACACGAACACCACGAGGGAGCAATGGGAAGCACTGCTGTCCAGCTCGGCCCTCGACGACCAGCTCAAGCTGATCCAGAGAGCATAGAAGATGGCAAGAGCCAGCGGAGCCCTGGACTAGGGGCCCCGACCATTAGCGATGCCCCTTCGGGGCAAGACAAAACTCTATCTTTGTAATAAAGTTTATCTATTTATCTATCTATCGACCCGTGTCTCTTAACACCGTAGCCTTCTTTCCTTCTACTTTACCTTCTACCACTGGCATATCTCACTCCTTCCTCTCGACAATAGCTACACCTTATAACCTCTAATCTCTCCTTTTCTTCGGACCTCCGAACTTCGAGAGTTTCACTATAGGCGCTATAACCGCTGACACTTGTTGTGATCTGCGTCTGCATTTTGTGTCCGCTCTTGCTACACCATTCACAATATATCCGCTCACGTTGGTCTTCACGTCCAGCACGAAATGAACTGCTTGATGACCGGGACGGTCACAGAAGAAACATCTCTGCTGTGCCCTGCGCCCACTCATCTCGGTTCTGTCGCTTAACTCATCTTCTGAAGTGGGAGCATCTCTGATCCCCTTTCCTAGATTACTTAATCGTTGTGCCTCCAAAACTGGTCTGCATCCTCGGCCATTTCTTCCACAACGTGTAGCTTTCGCTCTTTATGCGAAAGCTACGTTTGTAAGTATGTTTTTTTTTCTGTTTCTGACAGGTCCATCTACCTGTCAAATAATTCGCAAGGCGGCACACGTCAGTTTCATAATCCTCAGGGCAAGACCTACTTCTCACGAGACCCTTCGACGGTCAGCCTGAACTTCTGAAATTAAGCTTTTTTGACCTTTTCCTAGTCACGCGACTCCTCTGCTGGCATGCAGCCAAACACACTCAGAACCTCCCCTACCAAACGCAGGCTTACGGCACTGGCCCACTCGCTCTTCTCCCAACCTTGCCCGACTGCGATCCTCTCGAATAGATGTAAATACGCATCTAGGTCATCCCTTCGTTCACGGAAGTGTGCCATTTGTTTCCTGGGGAAAATTTGGCTTAGTTTGGGAGAAGGTGAGTCAGATGACGCCGCCCTTGGTGTGCTAGTGGCCTCGCGGGAATCTGCATTCATTTCTGCTAGCTTAATCTTTATCTCTAAGATTCCTTTTCTATTTAGTGCTGATTTTCCTTCTTTTGCTGATCATACTCTAAAAACGTCATCGCCTCCTCCTTTGACAGGTTTCAATTTTTAGTTATCGCCGCCAAATATTCCCACTCCATCTGTAGACCACCAAGATCAGTGACAGGGCCGGAAGTAAATACTGGCAGGCTCGCCAATGTTGTCACAGATCTTGGGGGCGCGGATGTGTTGGAGATGGACGGGGCCCATTACACATGATTTCATGCCGGCAAGCAAAACAAAATATTCCTCAGAAAACTAAAGTGAGATTAATAAACGAATAATGAGGAAATGAAGACAATGACATCCCGGGCTCAGCGATCATCATCACGAGCAGAAGGCATGAGATCGTCGTATGAACACCATCATCTTGTTCTCCCTATGTACAAACCGCCTGTTTGTTAGACTCGTCCAATAAACCTCTTTACATTTGGTGGAGGTGCTGGGTACGCACATCGCCGGCACCCTGGAACTCCGATCCCACACGTTGCACTCGAGCATGTAAGCTGACGCTGCCCAACAGACGCCACCTCTCCCGGCCGCCATTTGCTTCGGCCCGGTTCGCCAGCGAGAGCACCCGGTATTTTCGGGCACGGAAGACCAGGACGTCGAGGACTGGCTGAAGTCCTACGACAACTTTTGTGGACCCAACAAGTGGGATTACGCTGCTAAGTTGAGTACCATGAACTTTTACCTGGCTAGCATGACGAAGCTGTGGTATGCGAACCACGAATCTGAGTTTGAGAACTGGTCCGCTTTTAAGGAGGCAATATCCACCGTTTTCGGTCTCCCTGCCGCACGGAAGTTACGCGCCGAAGTACACCTGCGCACACGGACACAGGAACCAAATGAAACTTTTACCACCTATATCGAGGATAGAATTGACCTCTGCAGGCGCGTCGATGCCTCAGTGCGCGACAGTGTCAAAATACACCATATTATGCGGGGTGTTGAGCACAATGTCTTTCAAATGCTTCTTGCGAAGTCCACTGGCACTGTGTCTTAAGTGGTAACGCTGTGCCACAGCTATGGCAAATTAAGGAGGCAGCAGGCTCTCCCCCGACGTTCATCTCAGACTAAGCAACCACTCGCTGCACTGGACGTCATGCCTGACCACTCATACCTCCTCGCACAAATAAGACTTTCTGCGTGAGGAGGTGGCTCATCAACTGTCTCTCCTGCGGTTTCCTCAGCGTCAGGAGCTCCACAGCAGCAGCAACTGCGGCAACCAATTCCGTCGGCTGCCGTGCTTCGACACGTCATTCAAGAACAGATTTCCAAGGCCATACCTATTTCAAAAACTACCTTCTTCTAGTGCCTTCCAGTGTGAAAAAAATATTCCGAAAGTTGTGTCTGTAGCGCGGAATCGAACCAGGGACCCCTCGCCTCCAAAAGCGCGGCGCTAGCCACTACGCCACGAAGCTTTTTTTTTTGCCTCGTATGTCACAGATCTGACGAGCGCAGAAGAACATACTAACAGGATCTTATATCGGTGAACCGTCAGCTGTTTGCTGACTGCATGTAATCAGTATTTCGGCATATGCAACAAAAGTTCCAATCTAGGAACCCAATCCGGTACAAACGTCTGCACCTTCTGCACTTCGACAAAATGGGACACAGATTCGCAAAAATGTTCGCGAACGGGTCGCACATCAATATCTGCATTGTGTGCAGCCGTCCGCGTTCGCCATATGCTTTGCAGGCCCAGGAGCATGACAGGATCAAAAGGCACGCCATCATCGTTTTCAACCGAGAGATAACGGATTCCATGCGGATTTAATGGCAACTCTTTTTTCAGAGTTCTCTGTAAGATGTCCCAGAAGAACACCCCGCTCCAGCAATCTAAAAACACGTGTTGAATGGTCTCGGGTTTTTTGCATAATAAACAGTTAGTACCCCATAGAACAAATAAACCCCTGTCTTCTAACCATGTTTAACGGGTAAGGTTCCCGTGTGCAGCTTTAAAAAAAGGTTTTAACCCCTGGCGCAACAAGCATTCTTTTAACGCGTTTCAAGACATCTTTTCCTGGGCCTACACAGTATAATTCACGGTACAATGACACTGGAAATAACACATCAACGAGGTCTTTATACAGTTTCTTACGTGACACCTCGGTCAAGTATTGCAAAGAAAAGCGTACCGATAAGAAACGGAAAGATGTAACTACTTCTTTTAGACATCCCCGTACTGGTCCTTGCTCACACACCGAAGACACAACAAATTCCGGTAGCACTTTACCCAGCCTTAGTTGAATCATAGTTCTGAGAAACGTGTCATCTACATCTCGGAGAAAAACATATCGACTGACAAGTTGTCTTACATACAGATGTACTAAACCAAGCCCACCATCACGCACTCTTTAAACAGATTTGTACGGCTCGTTTTTTTCCCATACGGAGCTCCAAATAAAGACCGCGAACACTCTGTGCATTTTTTGTACATTTAACCTGCTGCAATGTAAGACCTGCATTACATACCATAGCTTGCTTACGAGAAATATGTTGCAAGTCGTGGCCCGTGCGAAAATGGGCTTATCCCAGCCTTTCCATTTCTGTGCTTTTTCACGCAACACTTCTGTTGTTTTTTCCAATAAGGCTCGCTGTCACAGTAGTACTGCAGGGGCACACCTAAGTATTTTGTCGGTGTTTCTTGCCATTTAATGTTCATAAACACCCTGGGAGCAACGTCCCATTCCCCATGCCAAAACCCAAGGCATTTGTCCCAGTTTACAGCACTACCACTTGCCTGACAAAAACTTCTTACAGCATTGACAGTGTGCATTACACTTTCATGATCAACACAGAAAACTGCAATGTCATCAGCGTAAGCACGAAGGCTGACCTCGGCTTTATATAAGTTGAATCCTCGTATCGCTTCGTTCCTAATTACGCTTAGACAAAAAGGTTCAATATATATACAAAAGAGAAGCGGTGGTAACGGGCACCCTTGTCTTACTGAGCGCTGTACCGGTATGCGCTCTCCTACTGATTTGTTTATTATCAGTCTCGTTGTACATCCGGCGTAAGCCATCCGCACACCTTCGCTGATCACATTGCCTACATTCACATAATCAAGTATAGATAGAAGCAAGTCATGCGGCACGCGGTCGAATGCCTTCTCAAGGTCAACCTGCAGCATGGCGACACTGCGTTGCATTGCGTCACAGCATTCAAGGATTGATCGTGCTATGTGTATGTTTGTCATAATTGTCCTTCCTTTTATTCCGCACGGTTTGGTGCGGACCGACTAAATCTTTCATTACTGTCTGCAACCTGTTAGCCAATACTTTCATTAATATTTTATAATCTATGTTTGTCAGACAAATGGGTCTATACGATGTAACATCACGCAATTTGATTGGGTCTTCAGTTTTTGGTATTAAGACCATGTGTGCTGACAGAAAGGACGGCGGAAGATGTTTTTTCTCATA
This sequence comes from Dermacentor silvarum, assembly GCF_013339745.2. Classification (NCBI taxonomy): domain Eukaryota; kingdom Metazoa; phylum Arthropoda; class Arachnida; order Ixodida; family Ixodidae; genus Dermacentor; species Dermacentor silvarum. The sequence goes on along the minus strand of NC_051156.1, from coordinate 82,636,650 downwards.
AGCCTCGTTGTATACTTCAGTCAAAACTGGTGCGATAACCCCCTTAAACGCCTTGTACAATGCAGCGCCTAAAGCCAACCGGCCCCGGTGACTTGCCATTATTTAAACGATCAATCGGCTCCTTAACCTCCTCTGCTGTTATGGGTACTTCTAATATTTCCTTGGTTTCGTCGTCTAATGTTGGCATCAGTGAACGAAGTCATTTTTGAATCGATCAGCGTCAACTTGACCACGAGAAAACAGTAATTTCTAATATTCGAAAAAGAACTTGCTATTTTTTCCGTGTTGGTAAGCAATGACCCATTATGTTCTATTTCTGTTATTTCATTTTTTTGAAGCATATTTCTTTTCGACTCCCAAGGCACGTTTGTTGGCATTTCACCTGTGCACAAGTACTCAGCTCTGGCACGAATCAATGCTCCCTTGTATCGCTCTTGGTCTATCAACTCAAGTTTTTGCTTCAGCTTTTTATGTCTTCTGAGAAGTAACCGGGTTGTGCACTTTCCGCTTCCAATATTGCTGCAGATTCCATCTAAGACGGGACTGAATTTCTTTTCCGCGTGTCTCAAAACACTGGCCCTTTCAAGTGCTTTTAATTTAATTGTTTGCTTACAAACTTCCCATTTATGTCCCCAACTATCTAAGTTTTGAGTTGTTATTTTATCTATAGCCTCGAGAAACTGCTTACAGAACTCGTCATCTTTCAGCAAGTTTGCATTAAATTTACAGAGATCCCAAGAAAATACTTTGTTATTCCTTCTTTGTTTTCCAACACAGAAAGAAACCAAACAATGATCACTTAACGCAACAGGTGTGACACTGTAATCCCAACACAAAGGAATAAACTCAGCTGGACACGTACACTCTGTCAAGTCTAGCATGGCTGTACCCTGAAATGTGAGTAAAAATGACTGATTTTCCGCTTCAAAGACATTCACCACATCTTCTAGATGAAATTCGGCGGTCATATCTCTCAAACGGCAGTACTCGCATCATTGTGTTTCTTCCCACTGGTTTTGTCACGGCCCGCACAGACACAATTGAATCTCCCGCTAAAATTAGTCTGCGCTCACACTTTAAGTATGACTCAATTTCTTCAAAAATTCCCTTCGCTCTTGAGCTTAGTTGGTGCGCACAGACAAATTACACGCCAATTTTCTGATGACAGGGAAAAGTCACATACAAGAAACGGCCTGACTCACGGTATTCACCGACTGCCCTACAGCACCAAGGCTCTGCTGAATTAACAAAATGCACCCCGAAGACAAGCAACCGCATGGGCAACACAAAATTCATAGCGTCTCGCAAAGAACGCACCATACGCTCCGTCTGGTCCTCTCCCTCACTTTGGTCTCCTGAATGGCTACAATATCGAGGTTGTGCTCCGTTACTAGGCGGTAAAGTTGATTTTGCCGCCTCTTGGCAGTAAGCCCACGGACAATAAGTGTAGCAATTTTTATCGCCCTCTCCAAGGACCCCATATTGGTGAGTGATACCATACCGAGCCTACGACGTTCCCTCCATATACCTTGCCGTATAGTGTCCCACAGTCCAGTCGACGCCTAGAGCGTCGACTTGCCGCCGCCGCCGCGCGTAAGCGACGCCGACCGCTGTTGGCTGGCCACTCGAGGCTTCTTGGTTCCGGGCACGTTCTCACGCCTCTCCATTGCTCGCAGCCGCGTGTCTTGTGATGTCTTTCCTGCTTCGTTGAGTCGACGCTTCGCAGGTGTTGCCTCGGCGTCCATTGCAGCTTCGTCCGTGGAGTCATTGTCTCCCAGCGGCGCGACGGCTTCGCTTGCTGCAGTTCTGAGTGTATCTGTTTTCCCATCAGTCCCAGACACGCTTGTTGGCGGCTGCTGCTTCGAAAAGACTGTTTCCGAAGTGCGTTCTGGCGAAACTTCCTCTTCTTCGTGCTGCACTGTTGATGCGCCTGCGTGAGTGGGTCTCATGCCTGAGCGTCTGCGGCCGTGTTCTCTTGCGAGACGGCGTCTCTGGTGGACGCGACCGCCGTGGCCGCGTCGCTGGTAGACGCCGCCACTGCAGCCACGCTCTCCGCTCCGATCCACGTCTCCGCCTGCGCTTGCAACTCTGGCGTACGAGCGAGTACAATTAGCCTGCTCATGCCCGAACGCTCGGCAAGCTGCGCACCTGGGCACTCGGCATTCACGTCGGATGTGTCCAGTATTGTGGCAACGAAGGCATAACGGCGCAAGTCCAGGTACAACCACAAGCGCAGTGCCACTACCAAGGCGCATCTGATGCGGGACGCGGTCTGGTGTGACACCCTCACGCAGAAAAAGACGCACGAGACGAGTGGTTGACTCGGCACCTTCAAAGTCCTCCGCCTTCCACTGATCGCTGATGACTTCCTTTACCTCACCATACTCTCGAAAGGCTCGTCGTATGGTCTCAGAAGTAACATCGAAAGCGACCCAGTGTAGCTTGATCCTGAGCTCTTGCCGTGCCGGGTCAATAATGAGGCACGGCCGATTCTTCACAGTAGCGGTCCGGCGTCTATCAGCGCTTGCTTTGCCTCATCTGTCTTCAAGTTCAGCAGCCACACGTGAGACATTTGGTATACACCATGCCGCCTACCTGCTGAATTATTCCAGCATCCTTCAAGGGCTTCCGGAAGTCGTCGATTCTATACGGGCGTCCAGTAACGTCGCAGTGTAATACAACTGCGCGCCTTTGTCCTTCACCTGTTGGTAACGGAGGCAAGATGACACGGTAATCCAGAGCACGGTGCACCACGGCCACATCGGCCGCTGTCGCAGCTCTCGAGGAGCCCTCCATTCTGCGTCTGTACCGCACGGCGTCCAGGAGCAGAATCACTACGCACAAAGTGCACATGGACACACGCACCACGATGACAATAAATACCCAACATTAACGAAAGACTGCGCGTTTCTAACGCGTTTGTGCTAGCGCGTTACGGCCCGTGTAAGAAGCTGGTGTAAGACGCTGTGGCCTCTCTGCCTTACCCCCGTATTCATAAACGCTCCTCGACTTGAACTTGACTTGCCACCGCCTTGGGCAGCGCGTTCGAAACGCGTTGAAGGCGGTATATGGTATGGTATGAAGAACTTTATTTGGGTCCTGAGGAATCAGTGGGACTGATGCGGGCCGCTCCCACGTCGGGACAGAGAGGCCGAGCCCCTCTGCCGCCACACGGGCCCTCTGGACAGCCCCGAGTTGGTCCGCCAGCACTTCACTGTGCAGCATGCGCTGCCACCACCGTTCACCTTGAGAACCATCACCGGCCAACGCCGAGCAGCGCCAGAGCATGTGTTCTAAATCGACCAAACCCCCACACTTAATGCAATAGACTGAAACCCCACAGTCCGGATTAATTTTATTCATGACTACCGGGTTAGGGTACGTCCGTGTCTGAAAAAGCCGCAATGTAACCGCCTGTGGCCTATTTAATTTAGAATGTGGCAGGGGGAATGCCCTGCGTTCTAAGTAATAGTGCTTGGTGATCTCGTTGTAGGTTAACATCTGGTCCCTGAACTCAGGAGCGGGAGATACAGCCCCATCAGGGAGGGCACGGCACACTAATCCTCGTGCCTCCCTGTGCGCCACCTCGTTGAGGTTACGCGGGGCTCTCTCTACTGACCCCATGTGCGCCGGAAACCAAGTAACTGTATGCGGAGTGATATCCCTACCCTGCAGCATTCTGTAAGCTGGTTCCGCAACAAGTCCCCTCGAGAAGGCTTTAATCGCAGATCGCGAGTCACTGAACACCGAAACTCTTCCTGAATCAAGTAGTGCTAAAGCAATAGCCACCTGCTCAGCAGCCCCGGATCCTTTGCATAAATGGAAGCGGCATTTCGAACGCTCCCTTTTCCATCTACCACCACCACCGAATAACCGTCTTTCCCATTAATCCATGCCGCGTCAACGAACGCAGACTCCTCCTCCTGATCCTTTGCTTCTCGCAACAAAGCCCTAGCTCTTGCCATCCGCCTCCCTACATTGTGCACAGGGTGCACATTCCGCAGAAACGGACGAACCATGATATTGGTCCGAAGGTTAACGTTCAACTCGTGTAGCCGTGCCTCATCGCGCGACACAGCCACCGATTCTCCGATTGACTCTAAGATATGCCTACCCGCTGGTGTACCAAGCAACCGCTCTCTCTGTGCCGTACGCTGCCTCGGCAATTTCATCTAAAGTATTATGCAAACCAGTCGCAACAACATATCGTTTGACGTACTCACAGGCAGACCCAGCGCCGCTTTACGGCTTTTTAATTAAAGCTTCCAACTTATCTTTCTCCCCCTATTCCAATTTAGCATAGCTGCCACATAGGAGAAATGAACAGAATAATAATGCGTGAACTAGCCGCATCGCGCCCTCTTCGCCTAAACCCCTATGCCTATTAGAGATCCTTCGGATAAGTCTTTGGCCGCCTCCGTCTTCTGGTAATACGTTGAATGGTTCTGTTATATTCGATCCATTCGCTTCAACTAACCAAACCAGAACCCTGATAGCCTCAACTTTCGGTATCAACGACCCATCTCTAGTGTGGATTCTAATGCAAGTCTCAACTTCTGGTACCCATCCTTCGGCCTACGACCCAGCTTCTTAGATTTGAAGATCAACAACTCCGACTTTATAGTGGAGCACTTGAGCCCATAAGACCTAAATACTCTTCCGTAAGTGTTACCACCTCCTGCAACCTAGCCTCAGCTCTCCGTCCTACTCCCCGACACTCCATATAGTAACGTCATCCGCGTAGATAGTATAGCCAATACCTGGACAGTGTCCAGTATATTAGCCAACTTTGACATCGCAAGATTGAATAACATAGGCGATAGTACGGATCCCTGTGGCGTACCACGGCAACCCAATTATAGACTTCCGACTTGATCTCCCCTAACCTAAGACATGTCCTTCTACCCGTAAGGAAAGCCTTGACAAATGGAAAAGCCGCTGCCCCAGATTCAAATCCGATAGCACCCGTAGAATGAAAGAATGTCGGATATTATCGAAAGCTTTTTTCTACATCAAGTCCAAGTAGTACCTTAGTATCCCTTGTCCGCCGATCAAGTAGCTGATGCTTAATCCTGATCATAGCATCTGAGTCGAGAGGCGGGCCGAAATCCTATCATCGAGTGCGGAAAGACCCCATTGCCCTCAACATAGCGCGTTAGCCTATTTAAAATGACATGCTCAGCGACTTTCCCAAACACGATGTCAGGGAATGGGTCTGAGATTTTCAAGCCCTATAACTTTCCCCGGTTTGGGTATCAGAACAGTAGTTGCAAGCTTCCACTCTTCGGGAAAGAGCCTTCCTTCCATCGGTGTTTATCTCCGAGTTAGGAACTCAATGACCCCTCATCTAAATTCCGTAACATTTTATTTTGATTCCATCCGGCCCTGATGCCGATCGACCATTGAGATCCTGCAGCGCCACCCTTATATCACTTCAGTAATTCCTCATCCTATCGCTATCTCATCCCCACGATATCCAAAACTACGTCAGGGGTATGTGCGAGGTTCTCCATGGAAGGTATCTGTCAGCTAGTACCTTCAGCAACTCTTCCTCGTGGAGTCCCGACACGCCTGATGAACCAGCTTACCTATCACGTCCCTGATTAGATTTAGTGTTTGTCTCATCTAGTAAATGTCTGAGCAAATCCAGCCCCTCCCTTTTAATGCGACCATCAATAGAATTACATACTTCATCCATTGCTGCTTGCACAGTACCCGACAATGGTCTTCAATTCTCGATTAATCATTGCTATGCGCTTTCTGAGCCTTCTATTCAACCTCTGACCCTTCAATCTCAAACATTGACTGCTTGGCTTCCAACAAATGCGCTAGGCGACTATCCATTCGGTCTGTGTCCATATCGGTCTTCACCTCCTTAGTGGTTCGCCTCAACGTCTTTTAAGCTGACTAGTCCACTGTTCCAGGTCAACTCACTCCTCTTATCTTCGATCGCTCCATTCTTCGTTTCCTAAATGATCCCAGTCAACTACCCTGAATGGCGCTCCTTTTTATTAGCCACTACCAAAGTAATCATAGAATGTAATGA
>NC_051156.1:82425777-82630504 GCF_013339745.2 Dermacentor silvarum | reverse complement strand
CTGTGCTCGTTGGCGTAGACTCTGTTCGGCGCGTAGCTTGCGGACAGCGGGGCGGCCGAACACCTAAGTAAAATGTGTCGAATGCAGACCAGCTCACAAGTCACGTTCGTTATCCTTAAACCATAGGTTTGGACCTCAGCAAGGTAGAATATGACGTTACTATGTTGGGACTGCTCGTCCCACTTATTGGGAGCGCTTACACGTTTCATAGGAGGACAGCCAGTCTCCGACGTCATGCTCTCTGGTCCCCGCTGAAGATGGTCGGATCGCGCTGACGGAGAACGCCGGCGCAAGTGACAGGGGCAACCATGGGTTCAGTTGGTGCGTTGGTCGCGTCAGCCATGGTGTTGGTGGGCAACGTAGGAGTGCGGAGCTCCAGGTGACTGAGGGATCCCAGCAACTCCACCAAATGTAATGAGGTTTAATTAATATTTATCAGTCCAGTCTAGCAGCAGCTGCAGCGAGCGAACAGCCCGAGCTCTCTGTACACACAGAACGTGTCGTCGTCTTATCGTCGTCCTTCGAGCTCCTACTGAAAACACAGCGCGTCTGCTTCATTAAAGGAGTAACACGACCGGTTGTTCAATATGTTGCAACACATTTCGCCCACACTCGGCTATATGCGACACAATTTTCATATCCGACCCGATCCATACCTCAACCATAGCACCTCAGTTGAGCCATAGCTGCGTTGTCTTCTGGAGGATGTTCCCGGATCCTGCGGTAGGCCCGATGGACGGGAGTATCCAGTGGCACTGGGCTGGTGGTTTCTGCACCCAGGAGGGGTCTGCGGAATGGGTAAGAGCTACCCAACAACACTTTGCCACGTGTCTTGAAAGGGGCTGACACGTTTATTCAGAGCAGCTGACTCCTGAGAAAAAGGCGGCGAGAACTAGCTATCGAACGGGGCGGTAGCACGCGCACTTCTTTCTTCTTGTGCCTCTGCTCACTGTCTCCTCTAATCCAGGTGACAATCTGTACAGTGTTTACGCATGTGGAGCTTTTGGGCCGCCTGAGGTGCTCTAAGTCAATATAATGGGCAATCTGGCGAACCATACAAGCCCGACCAGCGGCGTTATGGGCGCATTCCGTCAGATTGGCAGAGTGGGATGGCGACCAAACAAAGGTATAAGGCGAGAAACCGGTGGTACCATGACGTGACGAATTGTCCGCAAATATCAGGTAGAGAAAGTGCTGTCCAAATCGCCATGGTCTGCTGAAAACACATAAAGAACATCTTCGGTAGCGTGTGACTTAGTCGTTCAGTCAGTCCGTTCGTTTGTGAGTGATATGTGGTTGTGAGTTGTTTTCGGTGGAGCAGAAACGAAGGTAGGTCTTGGACAACTTAAAGAGACACTAAGGCAAACACTAAGTCGACGTGGACTGTTTAAATACTTTTTCCAGAAACCTCAAAACGCTTGTCTCGTGCAAAGAAAAGACTTAGTTTACGAGAAAATTGGATCTGAAGGGTCCAAGTACCTTTATTGCAATTCAAATCACCCGCCACGCCAACCGAGGAGTGGTGACGTTGCATGCGCCATTTCCTGCCGTTGGTGAGTGTAACGGCGCCCGACAGATGGCGGTACGGTGCGCCGCTGCAGCTGATTTTGGTAAAGTGGCGTAGACCGTTCGGGCATTCCGCGACGTCGCATGGAAGTTGAATTCTCTGCTACTTGCAGTTAGTGCGAGGTTCGTGAGCCAGAAAAACAAGCCTAACGCTACACGATAACAGAAAAACTGAAATGCGAAAGTGCGGGCGGCGCAGAGTCGAGCGAAGACGAAACCTTTTGACCGCCCGCGTCGTTGTCAACGGTGTAATGTCAGTTCTTTTTCGTAAAAATGTAATAGAACTGGTGAAGTAGTATTTTCTTTCTTCTTATAATACAGTACAATGATGGTTTTATAACGAGTGGTTCAGTACTAGAGACAGAATTTAAATGAGGAGGCCTTCGTCATCGGGCGCGTACTTGAATGTCCCGGGGGAGTCGCTAATCGTGTCCTGCATTACCTTAATTTCTTTATTACTAAGGCTCTGCTCGCGTAATATTGACGCTTTTGAGATACTCGTGCACTAATACATCACTTTAGCTTGACTTAGTATTTGCCTTTAGTGTCCCTTTAAGGCAGGAAGTGGCGGCCACGATCTGTACGGCAGCTGCCTCGGCGCGCCGTGGTGAAGATCATGTCCTGAAATAAAAAGTCTGCTACATCTGTAGCATAGCTGGTGGATGGGGCGCGTGTAATAGCCCAGCGCTTCGCATAGTCTGTTGCAACGCCTATCTATTTGTTCCCTTTTGTAGATTGTGAGAAGGGCCAAGAATGTTCATGCCGACATGGAATAAATGCTCCAAGGGAACATCAACTGGATGAAGGTGGCCAGCAGGTTGCGCACATGGCCTCTTTCACCACTGGCAGAGGTCACAAGCCGCGACATAACGTCGCACAGCTAGATGGGCACATGCTGAACAGAAGAAGCGACGTCGCACTCTGTCGTAGGTACGAGAGGTGCCTAAGTGCCCGACGGTGGTTTCGTCGTCTAGCTTACCAAGAACAGTAGAATGGAGGCGGCTAGTCGGGTCTTCAGTGACGATAACGAACGCAGGTCATTGTGATCTGTGATGACAGAAAATTGGTGGCCAAACGAGTAAGGGTTCCATTTAACCACTACCCACACCTGAGCGAGGCACTCGAGCTCGGGGATTGAAACATGGTGCTCAGAAGGGGAAAAGAGAAGCCGGCGTGGGCAATGAGGCGTCTCGCCTCCGTTTTGCTGTTGGGCAAGCACAGCACCTATGCCATGGCCACTGGCGTCTGTGCAAAATTGAGTTGTTGCAGATGGATCAAAGTGGCATAATATCGGGGACGTTGTCAACAAGCGGATGAGCGTGTAGAAGGCGTCGACTTGTTCAAGGCATCAAAGCGACCCAGTGTCATTCTTGAGAACGTCCGTCAGAGACCTAGCGATATCCGCAAAAGTTTTAGCAAACCAACGAAAATAGGAGCTTAAGCCCACGAAGCTGCACGTCTTCTAATGAGCCGGGTACAGGGAAGTTCTTGACAACGAGAATCTTATCAGGATAAGAATGTATACAGGCAGCACCTGACAAGGTGACCAAGAAGTTTGACATCGCGGTGTCCAAAATGGGAATTAGAAGAATTAAGTTCAATGTCAGCCTCTCTAAAGAAATCAAGGCGGACATGCAACTGAGGTGGGCTGTCAAAGGCACGGAAAAATTCGATAATCCACGTCCAGATAACATAAGCAGGTAGACCATTTATAGCCCCGCAGGAAGGAGTCCATCATTCTTTCGAAAGTTGGTGGGGCATTACAAAGTCTGAAAGACATAAACCTAATATGGTAAGGCCGTCCGATGTAACTAAAGCGGCATTCTCACAGTCCAGTTTGTCACCAAAATCTGCCAATAACCGGATCGGATGCCGATTGAAGCGAAGTATTTGGATCCATGAAGACAGTCTAGAGCGTCACCAATCTGCCGGAAAAGGTACACATCCTTTTTCGTATTCTTGTTCAGTTAACGGTAGTCTACACAGAATCGCCAGCTGCCACCGTTATTTTTACAGCGAAGCTGCTTATGGCTAGGCTTCCGTGCATATTCCTTGTGCGCCAACAAAAACTCAAACTTCCCCCTCTTTGTTGTCGTTTCAAGTGCTTGCGTACCTAGTTTCCTGCCACTCCCCCCGGGCGGCGGCCTCGTTGAGACGTCACGCATTTCTCCTGTCCGCCGCTGGGCGGTCCCGTCGCGCGTGTGCATAATAAAAGCATAACGACAAGCTGGCGATCTCCATTTAGAATTTCACTTCTCTCGTCGCAATGGGGAGGTGGCATGTAGTCCGCACTCCCGAGGAGCAACGCGCCTACGAAGAGCGACGGCGAGAAGAATGACAAGAATGTGATCGGCGGGGGCGATCGAGAATAAATGTATGTGTGTGTGTATACCGCCGATTATCAAGACCATCTATCAAGAATAAATGTGTGTATATGCTTTTCGTCTCAAGACAAAAAAATGTGCTTGTACCTTTGATCAAAGTTCTGTCACTTCTGTGCCGTTTGCTAAACAGCTTCGCTGGTATTCCACCTTCAGAGTGGAATAGCGCATCATCTGTATTGACTAAGAAAACAGGCGATGTCTAAGAAGTCCAAGAGGGTATCAGGTTCACCTTTGGCTAGCATCTTGTCTACTTGAGCTTGTATAATGACGCGTTCTGTGTGAGACACATAAGGATAGGCCTAGCTGGCAGATAGCACTAGCATCACTGGTGTCAGTCTTATGGGTCACAACGGAAGTCTGTCTCAGCGGGTGATCCTCAAAATCAAAGACGTTGCTATAAGACGCAAGGACGCGACTGAGATACGCAGCCTGTTCGCGAAGCAGGTCATAAGCGATGATTTTTTGGCAACGTGCCGCGATCGGACGTTGCGGAAGGGATCAGACAGCAGATGGCTGCAGAAGATAATGGAACATCCGATACAGAGACTGCAGTATCGTCGACGAGAGAAGCGTTGCCGAGCGACATAATGCTCGGGGTAACTTGTGCGAATAAACCAAAGTTTAAAACAGGAAGAAATACATGGTTGTCTGTGATAGTCACAATGGTATGAGGAACGACAACTTTGCGTAGCAGGAGAACATAGCGCATAGTCGCCGTCAGGAACAAGTGGGAAGCACATCAAATGCATATATATTCACGCAGTATTGAGGCAGCAGTACGAGTCTACAGAACATAAACGGGTCTCAGATGATTTTTGAGGACAGCAGTGATTAGACAGATCGCGCTGGAGGAGGTCAGCAGCGCAGTTAACCAGTACTAAATGGTCCAACAGAAAGTCGAGGCCGAAAATCACGGAATAAAATTTTGGGTATTTACGTGCCAAAAGCACCATCTAAAACCACCATCATAGGTAGCAACGAAGATCGTCACTCATTGCCGACACATGGGCTCCAATATCAACAAGCGCTGGGACATGTACACCGTGAACTTGCACATCGCCCACATTGCGTCTGGTTGGCAAGATGAGACGCCTTGGCCGAGACGTTGACATTGCAGCGTCACCTCCAGGAGCTACATTTTTTTAGTTTTCCGGAGGTACACGCCAAGGTCGGAAAGAAGGCGACAGGCGACGAGGCGACAGGCGACGAGGGTGACTGGTGCCATGGGCGACGACTTTGCGGCGAACGGAACTGGTTACTGATTGGTGGCGGTGAACGACTATGCCATGTGGTCGTACCGCCGGTGGCACGCTGGTTCGCCTCAGTCTGCGGCTGGAATGGTGAAACCTGGACGAGGGCTATTTAAGAACAGCGTCGAGGACGAGCGGTTGCGACAGTATCGGGAGATGTGGACAGCGCGCGAGGAACTGAAGCATATAGGTCGGTCATCCAGTCTTCGCCATTAAATTTTGGATTCGCATGAGCGAAAGACGTTTTGGTTGCCATGCACTCGCAATTGTGCACATTAGCTGACAGCTGACATTGGCGAGTTTTTGGCGCAGAATAGCCTCAACAGGGACAACCGTAGGAAACGCATTTATTGTTGACAGGTGGGTACAGAGCCGCGGCACACATGGCTTCCATGTGTCCTCACGCCGCACAATCTTCTTCAGCTGTTCTGAAGGCTGCAGCCGCGAGGGAGAGTCCTGTCGGTCTTCACAGGAAGATATGTAGCCGCATTGGAAAGCCGTACAAATGACGGATAAATACCCGTCTTGTCCTCGACCCACTACCTACAGGTGCAATATGACAGCTTTTCACCTGCTCGAAACTCTTCCACTTGGCGATGTCATTAACCGAAGTACAGATCTCCAAATTCAGTATATTCAAGGCGTCATCGGCGATACTTTTTAAGACACGCCCGACATTGTCAGATTATGGCATTTCAGCGTCAGCCTTGAGGCTGAGTGCCAGCACGTCTTGAGTATAGGCGACGTAACCTTCGTTGCAAGTTTGCACTCGTGATGCCAACTTTCTTGGCGACAACCTTCCGACGCAAAGGTATTCCGAAGAGGTCTCGCAGCTTCTGCTGGCAGGTCTCCCAGTGACGGAGTACTTCGTGGTTTTGAAACCACGCTCGCGTTGTTACCGCGAAGTAAAAGATTATGTTCGTAAGCGTCACTGTGGAACCCATTTGTTGTGGCTGCTCACCCGCTAACACAGCTCCAGCGAGACGCCGACGTCAGCGCCATCGATGTCGCAGAAGGTTCCTGGATCACGCGGATGCGTGAGTACGCCTACGACGCAGGCGTTGCCCAATCAGGCACCGTATCCGGCGACATTAGTGAAAAACCAAAGCGGCGGCCACTGCGAAGCTGCGTTCTTGGTTGTTGCCCCACCCCTCCGCTCAAATGTTATGCAGAGGAGGCCTAATGCACAAACGTATACATAACTACTTACACGTAAAAGGTTAGTGGTAAACGCGCAAGCTGGTGCCCAGATCACAGCTTCAGTAGACAGTCAGCCACTTCCTCTTCGTCTCTCTCGTGCGCGCATGGTCCTCTCGAAATGCACCGTAACAATCTAAGTGGAATGTAGGCGTTAGCCCACATAGCCTTGCAAAGAGCAACTCGCGTACTTTCCGTGTTTGTGCGGAGGCTCTTGATGAAATCTTAAATAATTTTGTCAGTGCCGGTGCAGAACTCAAACATTTTTCAAGGAGGCTCCCAGCCCACAAATAGTAAAAAGACGTTCACACAATTAATGTGTCTACATTTACGATTCATTGTCCACGTTGTGCTGCAGTCGAAGCCGGATATATCGAATCTAATGGGGACCAGGAAAAAAATCGATATATAGGCAATTCAATGTATCAAATAAAAATTGTAGACAAAAATGTTCAAGGGGATGTTGCTGCTGTTCGTTATATACAATAATTCATTATATGTTCGTTCGGTATATCCGGGTTTGATTGCACATGTTCAATTCCACAATCACTGTGAATAGTGGATTGCACTAGACACCCGCTCGAAGTGCTCTCGTAGAGAGTCAGCCTGGTCTGCGAGGTATTTTCTTCTGTTCGAGGGAATCCCCTCCAAAATAGCTTGCCTAGCTAGTCGCCTCTCCGTGTTTCCTGTGATTTGGCATTCATATCCAAAGAGATTTTCCACGTTTAGAGATCGACGCAATGTACCGCATGTATGCGAAGGTTCAATGGGGTCGTCGAGTGGTAGCCAGAAACGCAGCGGCAGCAACGAGAGCTCAGCTGGATGGGCGAAATAGCGACGAGACACGCGATGGCAACGTGGCTGGTTTTGTGTTTTATTTCGTTTCGTGCTTGCGTTCAGATATTATCCGAAAAATGATTATAACGTGTACACCAATGACCACTTCTTTGTGGAATAGATTTTTCGGGTTTGCTCAAAATAAAGCGGTAAAGTAAGCTACGCCATCACCTATGCTCAATTCGTTAAAAAGTTCCACGCCAAGTGGCTTTACTTTTTTTTAACCCGCTTGGAATGCGCCGACGCTAGTCTCCATTATTTCTTAGTTTCAATTGTATTGGGAAGTTATCACTACCAACCGAATTCTTGAGCACATCGAATCTCAAGTGAAGAATGACTAAATCAGGCAATAGTCAAATATACCGAAGAGTAATATGTCACCAAAGGCCTCAATAACGTTTCCGATCATTAATCCTGCGGTGTCACACCGGGAGCCTCCTCAAAGACTGTTCTGGGTATTAATATTGCCTGCGAGTATGCAGGGTCCCGTACTTGACTAATGAGCCTATAGATAATTAGTTTCGTTGGGTTGATGCTTTTGGGGGTATGTAGGCAGCAGACAATGACCAGCTTGACAAATATACCTGCTCGTATCAGCACTGCCTGTACCCGTTAGAATTCTAAAACGCGACATGAGTAACGCTTAGCGACTGATTTCTACACCCCCGAATGTTTGTGTTTCGTTTGTGTCGTCAAGCTTATTGCGTCAAATGTGGTATATAAATGACTTGTTCAGATTTCAGCCTATTGTAGTGATTTTATGTGAAGAATCGGTTGTTACTGACACAGTTTGTTACGGTCGATCAAGGGAGGCTAACGGCTGAGATATCAGCACCTGGGAAAAGAGCATCGTATATTCGAAAATTCAGGACCGAAATTTACCGCAACCTACGCAAAGGCTGGTCAAGCGTAAAAGTGGAGGGCCAACTTACCGGAGTAGAGGAACCGGCTGGTGAGAGCGAGCCCCATTACACTGGTGGTGTTCTTGTAGCATGAAGTTTCAGGGTCTCCGTTAGTCGTCCTTCGATCGGGATCCGTGATCATTACAAGCCGTCGGAAGAGGGCCCATGCGATCAAGCAGCGCATACCCTGCGGGCCCAGATACTCGAACTCAAGGGCATTCGCCAGAGTCAGCGGAGCGAAGTTAGCGTAGGTGATCGTATCGTGGCCTTGGTACGTGTTGTTCGTGTACTTGGAAATTGATCCGATCCACTTTTCTGCGAAGACGTAGTGCCACGTTGGATTAGCGGTCAAGAAAAAACTGTACACCGTGACAACTTGACACCTCTAAGAACATGGTGTCGTCACGAGAATGCGTCTGCGGGGAAAGTTTGATTTAACGAAACCAAATTTAGCAAATTTGTTTATTTATCAAGGTGTGTCGTAGTTATTGAGATATATTGTCACATAGGTGACGGTGAGGTGCCTGTCACGCAGGCAGAGAGAGACGCTGCGGTAAACTTAAAGGGAGTTTATTGGGCGAACTTGTGCCCTAAAGCAAGCGAACAACTCGGTAACGGCCATAGTAGCAAGCGCGCCTACCGCGTTCGTCGGACTGAGCAAGCGCTAGCGGTGGTCCCGTAATATATACATACATATATATATATATATATATATATATACATTTCGCGTCCATGTTCGAAGCGCGTCAAGCGACGCCGCTCGCGTCGCTGCAAGCCGAAATAAACGCACGTGGCAATATTAATTCAGAAGCACAGTGAGCTGAAAACAACGAGGTAAATTTACAATGAAACCCAATTTACGAAGCTTCAGGAGAAATGGAGGTATGCCGGGCTTTATCTCACGTGATTGGCGCCTTTAACATTATAAGCATGCCGGGCTTAATCTCACGTTATTGGCGCCTTTAACATATTAAAAAGGTTTGCCACTTGAATGAAGGAATACCAGAGTAGCTCAAAAACGCGTTTTTCCACGATATAGGTGCGTGAAGCAAGAACCACATATATTTTCTATGTTTTCTAAGGGAAGCTTGTTATAACGAACAGATTTCGGTGGCGTCCATGTACGCACAAAATTATCATCATCAGCATTGGCTAGAGCGTCGTCTTCTTCCGCAGCTGGCTTGTTGGCGCCCCTCGGCACGCGCTCGGCCAATGTTCCCGCGTTTGTCGTAGTCGTCTGCATCCACAGCTGACTGCGTTGCTGCTAATCATTCCAGCGTAGAATTTAACTTCTGTCGTCGTAATAGGGAGGCCGCGCTTACGGGGGTATGAACCATTCATTGTCTTACGTAACGGTCACATTTTATTTTGAAGCAATTTCATGGAACTCCACACAGAATGAATGCGCTCGGGAAAGCGCTCGTCATCGACGTGCCGATTCTAGCGTGAAAGCTTCCGAAGCCCCGGCGAAACGTCAGCGAAGAGCCGTCGACCCCGAGCTGCAGGAGCGCGATGCTGAGGTCAAACGTCAGCGAAGAGCCGCGGACCCCGAGTTGCGGGAGCGCGATTTTGAGGCCAAATCTCAGCGAAGAGCCGCGGAACCCGAGTTGCGAGAGCGCGATGTTGAGGCCAAATGCCAGCGAAGAGCCGCCGACCTCGAGTCGCGGGAGCGCGATGTTGAGGCCAAACGGCAGCGAAGAGCCGCGGACCCCGAGTGCGAGAGCTTGATGTTGAGGCCAAATGTCAGCGAAGAGCTGCCGACCACGAGTTGCGGGCGCACGAGGTTGAGGTCAAACGTCAGCGTCGTCTAGCTCTACAGGGAACCCGACAACGGTGGTGCACGCCTCGATAACGCTAGCGCCAACTTTCCCGGTGCTACGGCCACGTTTCAACGCGAGTTTCTCTACCGGAACTTCGGAGCCAGCTACAGTGCGAGGTACTGGTTGTGGTTCGAACAGAACGTGCTACTCATCAGTGCAATTTGTTCGGAGGAAGACCGAAGAAACGCACAAGCTTCGCTTACCCCCATTTCCTCGACAGGAGAGGGGCTACTGATTTCTTTCTAATGAGTGCTTTCCGTGTTCTCAATTCGAGTAAGGTTTGCCCGGCTAATGAAATATTACCCTGAGTAACTGAAGGCTTAACTATATTGATGTACCGGCCAAACAGGACTGCAAATGGAAAGCAGCGCGAAATTACTTACGGCGTTAGGCATATAAGGCCCCAAAAATGGACTCTGAAGGCTCAGAGATAAGTAAGATGCCTAAGTAAATAATCAGTCTTAAGTAATTTATGAACTTCTCAAATATTATTGGAATAAAAGTGTGAATCAGATAATTCTAGAGCAGCATGAAAAACTCCCGATGCAGCTAAGCCCGCGAATACACTCAAAATTGCCGCGCGACTGGCCGCCCGAGGCACTTTGCGTATATTTGCGGGCTTCTTTGACGCTGGGAAAACAATTTATTTCGCACGTATTGTGCAACAGAAAGGTGTATCGAGATTTTCTCGTGCTGCTCTACAATATTCGACACTTTTAATATAATTATAGAATTTGAGAAGATGATTGATTATTTGAGACTAAGTATCAGGGGCGTAGCCAGAAATGTTTTTCGGAGGGGGGGGGGGGGGTTCACTGGCCTGACCAGGGGGGGGGGTGGGGGGCAAGCTTCTGCTTTCCTCTACGTCACGTGATCGATAACAAATATCGGTAGTTTAAGCAGATGCTATACATGTATATCAAAGACATGGGACCCCCCCCTCCCTCGCGTGTGTGTGTGCTTGTGAAGAAATTAAGTAAAAACTAAAGTAAGCTCATTAAATACAGTAAGTACGACAAGTACAGTGGGCGTTTGGAGCAACGGTCTCTCATTGCGCCACTGAATGGACCAGTCTTCGAAAACGCATCATTGAGACGTCCCGTGCGATCGGAGAAGACATCATTAATTGTTAATTTCCGTTAAGCGTAGATGGCGTCGTCCTCGTCGGGGCGTAGTGCGTTTCACAAGTCAAGGACGGCTATACGCGTGAAAATGCACGTGTGACCACATGTCTACACCTACTCCCATAGCAATAGCTTGTTCGCTGCGTCTTTGTGCTAGAAAACTCAAATACGCGCAAAAACGCGTAAGGCTTTTTTTTTTTTTTTTCGAAGCTTTCGTCGCCCTGCTCCCTCATACGAGAGGGTTGCATTTCCTGCGGCAAGTGCATGGGCCGCGGTGTCTTCCGCTGTGTGCGAGCGTGCAGCCGTCATTTGCCTTTACGTAAACAGATTCAGAATTGTACAGAATATTTCACCGCACAGCATAGATATGGCATGTGTACGCATTTTAAGTAGTGCGTGCAACTCATTTCTGCTTCACTTACGCCGGTGCAAACAGGAAGCGGCCTTGTACCTCACAGAAACTCGACTGAGTGGTGTATACTATTGATGCAGGAATTAACTCCGGTCTTGTTCAGTGCATAGTGCACATAATCACTTTCTCAGGACGCGTGAACTCTGACGAGAACTGTCAGCGCCTGCAACAAGAGTTTACTTACGCTGTACTGCGCACAGCAGTAATTCACGCTTGTCGGCTCTCTGTTTCGTCAATTCTGTTGCGAGTCGGTGGAATTTGACTGCTGCCATCAACCCCTTCGTGTGTACATTGCTGGTTTGGGGTTGCACAACAAAACAAACCAGCCTTCCTTACGGAAGGCTGGTTTGAATCCCAAAGCAGCCTTCCGTAATTGCTGGTTTGGGATTCAACAACACAACAGTAATTACCAGCCTTCCGTAGGGGCGCGATCGCAAACAAGAGACGTTTCTCGCGCAGACTTGGGAAGCGGCAAGCGGGCGGAAAGGCCAAAGCGGCCGGAAAACTTTTTCCGCGCCTGTCCAAGTTGTTCACATTTGTTTTGCTACCGCCGCGGCCGCCGCAGCTGTTTTCGTCCAGATCCATCTCGTCTGCGTACGTTTGTCGGCGTGGTGGCGCTCATTATCGCATTATTTCGAGCGGTACGTTCATTCATTGACCCGCGTGCCGTCATCAAAAGTGATCATTTTACGCAACTTCGCGTGCCATCTGCGACCTTCGGTAAATTCCTCGTTGGCGTTCCGTAATTCTCCTCACGCGGGCGCGGTAGCGCGGAGTCACAGGTTGGTGCCTAGGCGTGATTATATTTCTTTAATAGCTTTTATTTACAAGTTGTAATAACATTTCATCATTTCGTATTGTCGGCGCCTCCAGGACACCAAAGGGGCAACGGGAACACCACAGCTAAAACCCGGGCTCGCCCTTGTGTTGGGGCTCGCCAAAACCTGCGCGTCCTACGTGAGACCTACGCTCCCAATCTATCGTCGCGAAGAGAAAGGCACCCCGCGACTTCTGCAACATACCGTACACGTGCGAGGAGAATTATGGAGCGCCAACGAGGAATCTGCCTAACTATTTTGTGCCGTGGAAGTGGAAGAAGAAATGGCTTTTATACTTCTACCTACTTGTTTTCTAGAAATGGAGAATGAATAAACGGAAGGCGCGGACACCTCGGAAACGGCGGTGGTGGGTTCGCCTGGCTTTGCAAAAGCGCGAGAAGTTGGGTCACGCCAAGGCTTCGTTGCCGCACCTGCGGTCGCGCGACGTTGAATACTATCGCGAGTATTGCTGACAGTACGTTTTAGTGCCACTCTTGTCGTAGAGCAATGGCTGGTTCTTGATCACGTCGATCAGCATTACAGCCTACACTTTTGGTGCCATGTTCAATTTTACGACCGGTTGTTTACGTGCTAGTGTAGCTTCCAGTGAAGTAGAACAACTTTCCGCCCCGTTTCCGCTTCGCCATGGCAAAAAAATCGGCCCGAGACCGATTTGGCTCGCAGCCTGTTTTTCTGCCTGTTTTGTCGCCTAGGCGGGCGGATTTTTGCAAGATTTTGCCGCTTCCGACAGCTTCGAGACCAAGTGTGAACGTAGCCTAAGATCCTGCGCGAGCGCGGCCTAACCGGCACCTGAAGGGAAGCGGCGGAAATGTATACCGGAGATTTCTACCACCTGGGGTCTTTAACGTGCACCTAAATCTAAGTAAACGGGCCTCGAGCGTTTTCGCCATCATCTAAAATGCGGCTGCCGCATTTGTTGCTTCATTTGTTGCGCATTTGTTGCTTCAGAATATGGCCGCCACATTCTCGCCCACAACTTGACAGAATTTCAAAGCCTTGACAAACACCGTGACAATTTTTTCGAAATGAAGACATGATTCCGTGTAAATTACCAACCCAAACGGAAGCGCCCAGGAATGAAATTGTGATAGTAGCACTGGTTTCACGAATTATGTCAGCGTGAAGAGACGAGAACAAAGGGTGGGTATGTGGGGGGGGGGGGGTCGAACCCCCCAACCCCCCCCCCCCTGGCTACGCCCCTGCTAAGTATCTATTTAGGCGGAATGCAAAGAAAAAAATAACCTGAGTATCTCCAAGCGCCGGCAAACATTACCTTCGTTTTGTCCAGCACCGTGGCATTTGCATATTTTTAAATATTGGTGCATGGTGCAGTATAGTTGGGACACCACGTATAGGAAGTAAGAGAACTTTAGATTTGCCGATGGCCGAATAAACAATAATTTTTAAAGCTTTTTCACGCCATCTAGTAGTTTTCTATTTTTTCTTGCTTCTTCACTTATTATAGCTATCCTGATTTTATCCCCACCCGCATAATGGTTTATGAACTGCCTTATGTGGCGAGCACATACAGTCACCGGAAACGTTTTGCAGCACAAAAACAACACGGACACAAAAGAATACATGGGGCGACAGACGAGCGCAATTGATGTCGGAGTAGCTTCGCAGTACAGCATATTAAATCAAATCGAAGCGTTCACGTCACCCTTAGGATTCATACTATGGTTGCGAAGCTGTCACTCATGGTGACAACCATGAACTCTAAGTACGAAGGCAGTATAGCTTTTCAGTGGAGCAGTAAATCGACGCAGACGAGCGAACGCGTGTCCAATACCAAGCTGCCGCGCTGCTGCAGCAGCAGCCGACGCGGCCAATCGGTAGCCGGACTAGGACTCGACCGCAGCGCCGTTAGTTCGCGCGACCACCGCGTGGCCCATATGCTTGCGCTGGCCAATATGCGCAGCTGCGAAAATTAGTTGGTTCTAGTAACGTGGATGCGGCTGCAGTGGCGCCGAGGTCATTCAGCGATGCACACAGGGGTAGTCAGGGAACTTATGTTGAAAGTCATGACCACGTTCCCTGAATTATTGCGCAGGGAGATGGCAAAGCACGCGTGGAGAGCGTGTTTCGTAGAAGCGAGTCGTAGAAGCGACCTTGGTTAAGGGAAGAAGGAATTCCCACTGGATACCACTTTTATTGCGATAGCAATTATATGGACACTCAAAAGCAAATTTCTGCCGTCGGCGTCGCCGTCGCCGTCGCCGTCGCCGTCGCCGTGAGGTTCCGTATGACGTCATTTGGAGATGAAATCGTCGCCGCGCGCCGAACGCTGTATGTGCGAGTGAAAGGGCGCGAGGGGCGCGTCTTTCACGGGGAGTGAACGCACGGCGGAGAACAAACGCGCGTTCTGCGCCGTGCTCGCTTAAGGGCTGCAGAAGTAGGCGTCTCTTTTCTCCTTTACAATCACCATATATGTAGAGCAAACGCGCCTTCTTCGGACGCGCGAGAGGCCGTGGGGGAGGGGGAGGGAAGGGAGGCGACGTTTAGCTGCGGCACCAAGTGCCTATTTATATCAGAGGCTCCAGCAACAGTCACCAACGCCGCACGCATTTTGAGCTAACGCGGGCAAAACGCCGATGGCGTCGACAACAGTTCTGCGTGTTGTTGCTACCAAAGCCGCTCACCTTACTTCGTATGACATTGCTGTGTTGCTATCGCATTCATTGCTTCGCCCTTAGGGCGAAACTGCGACATTTTTCAACACATGCTGCTGCAGAGGACCAACAACCGAGAACTGTGTACTCAAGCAGGGATGACGGGCAGCTATGGCCAGCGAGTAACTGGAAATGCTTGCGGGATTTGACGAAATGCACTGTCGCTCCTGTAGGGGTGAGTGAATGCAGGTACAGTCAAAGAATGCATGCGTTTTTTGGTGGGTTTGTTTGACCGAGCTATGCCGAGCCTTTAAAAACAGATGCTAGAGATGAGACGGAACAGTTTTCTAGGCGCATCCCTCACGGAAGCTTTGCTGCGAAAAATGCGCGTCCCCCCACTAGACGCTGGCTCTTCCTTTGTATTACCAACGTGTACTTGGGCCATAGAGGGGAATCGTCTCGGACCACCACAGACCCCGAACTTCTATCCCTAACTGGCACAGTCCAATACGGGATCGACAAAGCTCCCAGCGAAGGAGACGCGCAAGCCTTAGTGGAGGTGAGTTGTTACGTGATCGTCACGACCAGGCCGACATGTAAGGCGTTAGTACGCCATCGCAAGAAGTGCCAAAAGGGCGCCGCCTCCGAGCCCCTTTGGAAGGTGTTGCACCAACTTTTAAGCGAGAAAAGATACTAAGAGTCCGTAGTAGCCTACGGCCAGAGTTGCGGGCATGGACAGCAGCAAGAGTAGACGAGTGGACGAGAAAGGAGCGTCTGCAAGTGGAAAGTGTGTATTCAAGTGATCAGAGCTTCTGTGAGGACAGCTCCATCAAGAAGACAACGGCAGAAGGTGAAAGGCTAGGTGCACTGAGCAAGCCGGTCGTGTTAGAGCACACAGGATAGGTGGTACGTCGTTGTGGTGCGGGAACAGTGTTATGCGTGTGGGCAAGAGTTCCTGCATTTCGTCGCCACGTTCCGATTGAGCCCCATCGCGAGCCTGCATACTTGCGAAACCGTATGTGATAACGTTCATGCATCTGCTGACTGGGACGCCCCAGAGGGGCAGTGACGAAGCACTGTTGGCGTCACTTGGTGTCATGTCTCTTTATACAGGTGTCACCATCATTAAACAGGCATTGTACCAGCGGTTCTTTGACTCTTCACTTGTCCTTCCTTCGATGTCGTCAGTCGACGGCCTGCGGCACGATCGCCCTTGTTCTACGGTGGCACTTCCTCCTTCGACCGGGCGGCCGTCGACGAAATCACACGAGAGACTTCCGACGGTGGCGAGTCAAGCCGTGATAGGAGCAGCCCGCGTCGGTTATCACTGGCAAAGGTGAGATTCATTTCGTACTCTTAATGGTTCACATGTCAGTACATTTGCGTTCGACACTGTCTGGGAGGTTGGCAACATTCACGACACAGGTATGTCGGATGCTCGTGTTAGCTCCAAATATTCGGGTCGCGCCCATGAGTTGAATCTCGAAATTGGAGTCCTTAGGATTCAGCTTGAGAAAGAAACGTTAACTACTCGTGCGTATTATAAGCTGCAGCGCAAGTATTGAGTACGACATGCGCAATAGGAAAGTACCCCAAAGAGTTGAAAGCAACCCTCGCGCGAGCCCCATGCCCGCGAAGGACAACATGATCCCGGCATAGTTTAAGAACGCCGACTCCTTGTTGAGGACCGCCAAAACTCTCGAGGAAATGCAGGGCGCGCTGATTTTGCCTTTTCTAAGCAATACGGTGATGACGTCCGTGAATAGTCCATCATTGAGCGGTACCGTTTCTGACGTAGAGCTCAAAGAGTGGGTACTTAGGGAGCTGAAAATTGCTCCGACAGAGTGCCGCAGGCAATTTCGATTCAAAAACGGAAACACGGGAGTCAGAGTCAGTTGGCGTTGAGGTTAGAAACGATGTTCTGCTATTATTTACGCAGCAGAAAAATATAGTAATTTGAGCAGGCGCAGACCCTGCCTATGGTAGATAGATTCAAGCAACTAATGCTGCCTGACAGTAGGTCGTTTGTTACTCGAGGCGAGATGAAAGGCTGACTGCAGGCGATAGATTTAGCCTATCTAGCCGTAAACTTTGACGAAAGCATGTCGCATAAAATGAAAACAAGCTACCGTGAGACTATGGGAAAAAGCTGCCGAGTATTCAGCAGGGCAGGCAACACTATAAGAGCAACTTGCGCCCTGAACTTCTGCAGCGCTTCATGTGCAGAGAGTCGGGACATTTTCAGAGTAGTTGTGAGTCGCTGTGTGACATCGACCCTAAAAAACAGAGAGGTTTCTCGCGTAGCCACGGAAGATGAAGGCTCTTGTGAGAAAACATCCTCTGTAAGGCACTCGGATAGGCTCCCAAGCAATAGCTAGCATCTGGGATAAAGGCGAGTATGGGTTTTCGTTGGGAAAAGGCTCTCCACAGCTCGCACTGATTTTGATTCTGACAGCGTAATAAGCGCAAACTATATACCAACTAAGATTCTAGAGCAGAGCAGTAGTCACATAAAGCTCACGGGGCATCTGGCCAGGCTGTTACTGCAGAAGTCATGTACGTTACTCTCGGCCTCCCGCATCCTTTAGGGAATGCTACCCGTTGCTCTGAGCATTGACTCCAGAATTGGCTACGAGCACTGACTTGCTACTGGAACCAGTGAGTTTGTACCGCTGGGTGTGCGTTCAGACAGGAAAGAATTCTCAACGAGAGCGCACGCGTCTCGCGGAAGTCGGGTGCGGAATTCTCAACAGCGCCACTAGACGGTGCAGCGTGTCATGAAAAATGCGCCTGAGAGGAATCCCCGGCTGCCACACGATGTGCTTCTAAGTATACTCACCAGCGCACCATGCATTTCAGAGGCCACGCGCAGGCTTCGCGGCGGCAGCGCTATATGGCGGCGAGTTCATAGAGAAGTCCGAGAGAGAAGTCTTGTTGCAGTACACGTTTCGTGCAACAAGTTTTGTCCCTGAAATGCTTCAATGCTAAGCTCATTATCGTCGACAGTCATCGTGAGATGGATTGTGCGCAATATTTTAGTTCAATATTTGATATTTGTTCGTGAAATGAGCTGCAGCACCGTCACTGACGAATGTTGGAGGAGCACACACCGCGATGCGTGTTTTGAGCAAATAGTTCCCCTTACCCACTGCACAGTGCGCACGGGCGCAGTCAAGGCACTTGTATTCATCTACAAATGAATGCAAGTGACATATTTTTTTGTGGACAATTTATTTTTCCTCCAGGAATATAACCAAATTTCTTTCCATTGGGTAATTGTTCAGTTCTCTGCACGACAAAAAAAAAAGAACGTTAGCTTTCGGTAAACATTTCTTATACAATATTTCCGCATATAACATTTCTCTTCGGGAATTCCACAGTGAATCGTTGTCATACATTGAACGCCGGGCATGCTGAGTGCACTGCCTGTGCGCACCTGCAGGAATTGCACAGGTCGCGAAGGTCTTCGGTGCTTGTCCTTTAGCCCGAAAGCTTTTCCCAGGGCACAAACTGCCCAACGCAAAATAAACAGACAAATACTTCCCGCAATAGCTTGGCGTGAGCCATAGTGGTTGGAAATAATAAAGGTTTGTGATCTGATTCCGGTGCCTTGCTGGGCTTCCTCAAAAAGGCGATATGCTTCGCGTAGAGAGGGCATTATGGCGCAGTTCACTCTGCACACTTTCTTACCATACAGCATAACTTCACCACATCCTTCTTGGCGTGGCTTCTAATGTTTAATTCCTAATCCTAATGTTGAATACGTAATCCTAATGTTTAATTCTCCTTGTAAGAGGTGAGAAGGTCTCCAGAAGTTCATCACCTTCATGTCAAACGACTTCGGCAACAAAGTTAAAAGACGACGATGCTCACTGAACAAACCCGAAGATTCCAAGGCTTGCATTAGGTTATTCGACCACTCTGAACAGGTATTTAACCTCTCTTCGAATGTCACCGGCTGTCTTTCTGTGCCATATGCTGCTGAGAGACTAGACCTAATTTAGTTTCGGTAAGTATGCTCGATTTCGTCTTAGCGCTTGGCCTGCAAACTTTGATGTTTTATTTCAATCTGTTTGGTGAGGGGTGCAGTTATGTTCGAACGATGTCAATCCCATTTGCAGAACAAATTCCTATCGGGCCGACTAAGCTTAGTTAATCATGTTGGGCGCTTTGTAATTTATTAGACACTAAAGTAATGCAATGTTAGCTTTTATAGTAGACCACTTCCTTGACTTCAACCTGGATGATTTGTAAACATATTAACAAGTTGCTTTTACTGCATATGAACTTCAAGTTTCGATGTTTTTAATGTAGCCCTTACGTTTGTGTAATATTTTAGGTATAACGACGCTTTGCTGAGCCCTGACAATTACCCGAAAGAAAATACGAACTCGCAGGTTAATAGGCAACGAGTTTTATTATCCTCATTTATTATGGTCAGTAGAAATAAACTCCTAGATTGCCGGTATTTGGGGCCCTTTTATATTCTTTGTGATTGTTTTCCCCTCGCAATAGCTTCTCTAATCAAGCGGAAGAAAACACGAATCACGTTTGACTTCACGTGTTCTTTACTCTGAAAAAAACGTAATCAAGGGCGGTGCCAATGTTTCTCTAACTAGTTTCAAATTTGAGAAATATGGAAATCTCTGAAAGGCGTTTTGGGTAGCCAAAAGTTCCAATGTTTTCAAGCAGGCAAATTTTTTCCCGGGACTAAGTTCAATATCATCGTCCTTGGTACTAAATCTGCCCTAATCTAAACTTTATCAAAATTGAACATGGTTACGACGGCCTGTTCATTGTTATCAAGATTCACGAAGCTCTTGACACTGAATTAGTCTAGCGACACAACGTATTACCACCGTCGAAGTGCCTAATGAATGCGGCATGTACTTCAGCGGGACTCCTTTCTCAGGCTTCCCTATGAGCGCTCACCGCCGTCTAGCGGAGCAGCCGCAAAGTCTGCGCGTGGCTTACAAAATTAATGGCGTGCTAGTGCATTAACTGCTAAACGCATCATGAGGCAACCCGGCTCTGCCCTCGTGCGTTTTTCTTGACATTCTGCGGAATCTAGTGGAGCTGACTGCGAAGTGCAGCCGAGGCCTGGTTGTATAGCGCCCACCTCGGCTGTGGGTGCTATTCTCACCGCCGCTGCGCACGGACTAGTTCAAATAGGCACAAGCGTACTCCAGCCTGGCGTTCGGGTTTCTTCAGGGGTGATACGCATGGAAAAGGAGCCTGCGCCCTGATTTCCCGTGGAAACCCAGGTGAACATAAAAAGGAGGTTTGGGCCGCACCCAAGGCAGCAATCTTCCATGTGGCGCCCAAAATGACCCTCTTGGGGAGGGGCTGCCTTCGGGTTGGGGGACAAAAATCCCTTTCCAAAAGTTGAGGTCCCGTAATGGCCGAGCGCTGGGCCGGGAGCGCGCTTGTACCTATACTTTACCGGTAGGTACCTGGCAGTACAACTTGCCTCCCACAGTCAAGGCGGATGCTCTTCAACGAGGCCGTCTGTGGTTGCACAAGAGGCTCCCAGAGACCCCGAATGAATTCTCTACTGGGGCCTCTTTTGAGATGCCAGGGGACATCTCTACTCATTAGAAAAAAAGCGATGACAAACAAAAAGAAAATTATGCAAAATACCGAGTACAAATTTGAAGGGGGTGAAGGTCTGCCTTGACTCCGGAGTCTGGAGTACCCAAAGTGCAACCATGTTGATTAAATTGAGCGTATATCAGTTAGCGTAATGTGTTTAGCATTCTTAGCGCACTTCACGCCCTTTTTGAAAGTTAACTCTCTCTCTATCTGTCTATTTATCTATCTATTTATCTATCTATATAGCATCTTACGCAGAGAGTGAGGCCATAGTTGTCTACCAGCTTGGGCCACTAGGGGTGTGTTCCAATTCTGGCCAGCATCGGAAACTGTCTACGTAGACAGCTAAGGAGACAACCGAGAAAACTTAGAGGCCATGTAATGGAGCGCGTTTAAAACCGTCTCGATGACGTGTGGAAGACGCGTCTGGGACGAGACGCCACCTCGCGGCGACAAGAAAAAGCTGGAGAAAAGCACGCATTAATTCTGCATTTTAAGTGTTTGTGTTTGCGAACATATGAAAAACGCGATGCGACTTACATTACGGGCGTAGGAAAGCACGTTTACGTTTTATTGTGCGCAGACGACCTTCCTTTCCGCTTTCCAAGCATCCTGCTCAGCCGCCATCTTGTTTGGACAGGAAAGTAGCCTGCATCGTTTCTGACTTCGATTCTGTCTTCGCGAAGCTGTCTACAGTGACACCTTCGTGATAATTGGAACGAGACTTACGATGGCCGCTCTCCACATAGCCGTCTACTTTGCTGTCCTAGGCAAGTATTGGAACACAGCCATAGTATGTGCTTCTAGTCGTGATGCGGTGTCATTCCCTCCTCGTCATTCTACCTTCGTGATATGACATCCGCCATACCATCATCGTCACGCCTTCTACAATGACCCAGTGGCCCAAGTTGTCCAATAGCTTGGTACACTAAGTATGTGCTCATAGAAGTGATGGCGTTGTGTTCGTTGCGTCGTCGTCATTCCACCATTTTCTTGCGACTCTCGTCCCCTCGTTAAGCCATCGCCGTCAAACCACCATCGTCATACAGTCGTCGTGCATTCATTGTCACACCGCCGACGTTAGCCGTGGTAGTCGTTGCATCGTCGTCATTCCAGCTTCGTCATCCGACGTTCGTCATGCCACCGTCGTCACGCCATCGTCGTCATAAGGTTTCGTGATACTGTCGTCTGCATGCCATTGCCGCCACACACTAATAGTTTTCCGTGGTCCGCATGCAGTTATAATGTCATAGTACTCATTTTGTCGTCGTCAAGTGTTTGTTGTCATTCTGTCTTCGTTATGTCTCCGCGGCCGACCCACCGTCTTCATTGTAGCGTTGTAATCCGGCTCTCGTCCTGTCGTTGCAGTCATGTCACCGTCGTCGTAGCATTGCGGTTACGGCATCATTGTCATTGCGTCGTGATCAGACAATAGCTATGATGCATCTGATGTCATACCGTAGTCGTCATGCCATCGTGGTCGTGAAATCGTTGTCACTCCAGCTTCGTGATAGGACTGTCGTCAGGCCGTCCGAGTCCGGCCATCACCGTCATACAGTCGTCATAGCACTTACGTTGATCATTACTTCATTTTATCGCTAACACGCTCTGGTCATTCCATCGGGATTCCGCCGCTTTTGCCACGCCGTCATCGTCATTGCTTAGTCGTCAGACATTCCCTATCATGCATCCATTGTCATACCGTTAACAACTTGGTATTGTAACTGTGCCGTCGTCATCACTCTAGCTTCGTCACCCGGTTGTCATCACGTCATCGTCATCCTTAACTCGTCGTGATCTCAGTGTCATACCACCTTTGTCGTTCCATCGGCGTCATTCCTTCTTCATCAATCTATCGTGTAACTGCGTCAGTGCCATAGAGTGGTGGTTGCCTCCATGCTTATGAGTGACCGCAGCAAGCGAGTTGTATAGCAAAGTGAGACGATACGGGAGTGTCTCGCATATAGCTGAAGGAACAGAATTCTCCAAATGACCACTACATATGTTAAATTAGTGTGCCTTCAGAAGTATGGTGTGTCGCCACATTGGTCGAATGCTAATCGCATTACCATCGACAGCCACTGTGAGATGAGTTGTGCCCTGAATTTTCTTGTCTTTAACCGTTTATCGTGAACATGGGTCACTGAGTATTTTATGGTTTAATGGCTAGAGTATCGGGCTGCCGTGTTGAAGGAACAATGTCCCGGAAAAAACCGTCGAAACCATTTGGGTCAGTGAGTATGTCTACCTATGTGCCGCTCTTAAGCGAACCTATTTTATGCCACCATGAGTTAGTGGGAATGTCAAATGTGGGAATGTGGTTATGTGGAGCAAGGTATGTGTGTGGTATTTCGAATGTGCCACTCCTCAATCAATGTCTTGGATACCGGCTTGGACCACTCGGTGTGTGTCAGGGGATATGCGCCGCTGTTCAGTGAACTTATGGCGGGGCGACTATTGCCATCAGAGCCGCAATAGAAGACGGCCCATGTGCACGTAGCACTAAAGAACAAGCTGGCGACTGATGCAGCCTCAGTGGCCGCATCTATCAGTATTGCCTGACAATCGACACTATGGCTGGCCGGCTAAAATAAACCGTGGCGGTCGCGGCGAACTCTTCGCGTCGCCTCCCACAAACTTTTTGATGCCAACTTGGATCACTGGGTATGTGTCATTTGGTTAGTGCCACACTGAACTGAACCTCTTTGACGCCAGCTTGGCTAACTATGTGCTACTCTGCTTCATGCAGGTTTACCACGAAAAGGGACTTTATTTACTGATTCGAAAGCAGCCCAGCAGTGTCTGCTTTCCGCTCTGCGTCGTGCACCACAAGACCAACTTGTGCTTGAAATAAGGCATTTATATCACCAACTAGTAGAAAAAGGACATGATATTACTTTTCAGCGGCTCCCAGGCCACTGCGGCATCATGGGCAACGAACATGCCGATGAAGCTGCTAGGAGGGCTCACGAAAATGCTGTGAAGGAACCCATTCCCCTTTCAAGAACCGATGCAGCAGCAACGCTTCGTATACTCGCGCGTGATGCCACTCGATCCATGTGGAACACGCCAGGTTTCCGGTATGCTCGACGGCACCGCTTGGATCCATCCCTCCGACTACATATTACATCTCGACTTTCCCGAATCGAGACAACTGCTCTCTGCCGACTGTGGCTTGGAGTATCTTTTACGAATGCGTTTGATGCCGCATCGGAATGGCTGACAGTGATACCTGTGATAGTTACCTGTGCTACCTGTGATAACGAGGAAACAATCGAACACATCTTTCGTCATTGTCCCCGCTACAGCTCCCAGAGACAGACGCTCGCGACGACGCTGGCGCGCCTCGACGACCAGCCGCTTTCTGAGCAGACGATCTTAGAGTGCCGGCTGACGCGGTCTTCACACCAGAAGGCGATGAGCGCGCTGCTGAGCTTACTCCGGACAAGCGACCTGCTTGAACGACTGTGACACTCCTGAGTTCCTTTGTGTGTGTGCGTGTGTGTGTGGTTTTTTTTTTCTGATCTCCCTCTCTTTCTATGTGAGTGCATTTTTCTTTATCTTTCTGTGTCCTCTGACCCCTTCCCCAGTGCAGGGTAGCACACTGGATATCTACCTTCTGGTTAAGCTCCCTGCCTTTCCCATCTCATTTATCTCTCTCTCTCTCTTTTCAATTGAAAAAAATATCTGTTAAAATGTATGCACTACCAGGCGGACTTGAAAGCGCGTCATATATATTGCTACATGCATATTGCGTGTTTCTTGTGGACGATTCGCGCGGACGCCCGGATGAAGAACACGAAGTGCTCCTGCCTCTCGAGCTATCGGCTGAACTGGCCAGTGCTGCAGTTGCCTTTTGTAAATATAAATTCTAAATAGTCTCCAGTTCCTTCGTTCGCGGAACATTTTGGTGGAGAGTGCCGTTCCCCGTCCTCGCCACGGAGCTCCGCAGCGGCCGTACCGTCTAGCTTTCCACCATGGCTCCCGGTGACGACACCTCGTATGCTTCCACTCCTGTGACTCCAAGAACAACGTACTTCACGGCTTCCACTCCCCGCGATCCTGACGTATTCTCCGGCCAAGATAATGTCGACGTTGAGGACTGGCTCGGCATGTATGTGCGTGTTAGTCAAAACAACCGCTGGGACCCTACCATAATGCTAGCAAGTGTCTTCTTTTATTTGGGCGGAACACCTCCTGTCGGGTTCCGGACACGGGAAGACGATATCTCTAGCCGGGATGCTTTCAAAAAGAAACTCCGCGACCTCTTTGGAAATCCGATCGGTCGGCAGCTGGCTGCAAGAAAACTTGCTACCCGAGTAAAGTCTCCCACTGATTCGTATGTCTCGCACATGCGAGACGTGCTCGCCGTTTGCAGGAGAGTCGACGAGAACATGTACGAGGTTTATAGCTCTCGAAGGGATCGCGGACGACGCATTCAACTTGTTGATCTTCAACAATGTGTCCAACATCGATGTCATTATCAAGGAATGCCGCTGCTTTGAGCTCGCCAAAAGCCGCCGCGTCATTCCACAGTTCTCCCGTCTCCCTAGCACGGCTGCGACGTCGTCCTGCGTCGACCTTACGGCTTCACCCTCCTTCAATGAGAACGTTACACGCATTACTCGCCGCGAGCTCGAGGCAGCAAGTCCTACCCCATTCCATCCACGCTCACTTGACCCCACAATTGACCAACCAGCCCCAGCGATCTCCCTCATTCAGGTAGTTGTGCGGCAAGAATTTGCCAACCTCGGTTTTCCTGCTGCCTGTTCTGTCTCCCAACCTGACGCCAGACCAGTGCTGACAGCTGCGCCTCGCAGCGATCTGTATTCCCCTCCGAGATACAGCAACTCTAAAAAGTGGAGAACTCCAGCCGACAAGCCAATCTCCTTCCGTCGCCTCCGAATTGACCACGTAGGTCGTCACTGCCACACGACCAGGACGTTCCCGTATTCGAGCTACTTTCCCCCGCCTCCTCGCCCATATGCCAACCCTCGCCGCTACTCGCCTCGCCTTATGCCTGCTACTTCTGACGTATCCGTCGATTACAATCGTCCCGCTGCCTCGCCGTTGTTGTGTTGCGTGGTTCAAGCGAAGGATCAGACAAGTTTCCAGGGGCGAAGCAACGTTTATTTCCACATGTTCGTCGGTGCGTGGCTGGTCGAGATAAGCCCGCGCGCAGGTTGCGGCGCACGCATTTATTCCTTCTGCGCACCTGCGCATTAACGACTGCGGTGATAGGCCGGACACCACAGTCGTCACCTCAGCGCTGTCGGTCCTCGTCGCCCATCCACGCCGCTATTCGTCGCCGACCAATTATGGCCCCTCCCGGACGGAAAACTAGACCATGCAGCTGCATTATCTTCATCGTGTCGAAATCCTCTATTGACGCTCCCAACGCACTAGAACTTACTTGATGTTCACGTCGACGCTGTCCCTTTGACGGCGTTAATAGATACTGGAGCTGAGGTGTCCATAATGAGTTATCACCTCTGCCGTCGATTGAAGAAGGTTCTTACGCCTGCTACTACACGAGTCGTACACGTCGCCGCTGGCAGCAGTGTTGTCGTCACTGGAATGTGTACTTCATGTATAAGTGTCGCCCACCGCCTCGTTCCAGTTATTTTTACAGTGCTGACCAACTGTCCCCGTGACCTAATCATCGGAATACTTTCTTACGGCGCATTCAGCTCTGACTGTTCTTCCGGAACTCTTTGTCTCGAACTTCCTCTACTCGCGCATATTCGTGCAGAACTGTCCAACAACTTTCGTACGACCGCCTTCATCCGGATGCCCCCTAAAGCCTTGACTTTCGTCGATTTGCTATCATCTTTCCCTGCGTGCGATGGTGATTACGTCGCCACACCTGCTCTTGATGTCCTTTTGATGCGCAATATCACTGTTACCCACTCCGTCGTACCCGTTGCCGATAACCGGACATGTCTCCCCACTGTCAGTTTTGGCCAGACAAAGCAACTTCTACCCCAAGGCATATCGGTTGCAACGAAAGCTGCGTGCTTTAGAAGATGACCATGTCATGGCGTTTTCCGCAGACATCTGCTCCGATTCTTCACCCTGTCCACAGGATGCTATTTACCCTGATGCAACATTTAGTCCCATGATTGCTGCAGACCTATTGCCTGAACAATCAGCAGCTCTATGTCGCCTTTTGGTTTCCTACCACGACATATTCGACCTCAACAATCGACAATTGGGACAGACTTCAATTGTTAGGCTCGACATAAATACTGGCTATGCAAGTCGTATTCATCGCCGGTCATATCGAGTTTCAGCTTCAGAGCCTAAGGTTATACGAGATTAAGTGAACAAGAAATGCTTGCCAAAAGCATTGTTAAACCCTTGTCGAGCCCCTGGGAATCGCGCGTTGTGCTTCTTAAAAAGAAAGATGGCACGTGGCGCTTCTGCGTAGATTATCAACTAAACCGAATTCCCCAAAAAGACGTGTACCCCTTGCCTCGCATTGACGACGTCCTCAATTGTCTCCACGGTGCCAACTACTTTTCATCGATAGACCTTCGGTCGGGTTTCGGCAAATTTCTATTGATGAAAAGAACCAAGAGGAGACCGTGTTCATCGCCCCTGATGGTCTGTATCAATTCGAAGTTATGCCATTCGGTATATGCAACACCCCAGCCATATTTGAACGTATGATGGACTGTTTGCTTCAAGGGTTCAAATGGTCAACATGCCTCTGCTACCTAGATGGCGTTCTCGTATTTTCGCCCACATTTCAGACACACCTTAGCACTTATCAGCTGTTCTTCAAGTATTCCGTGAGGCTGGGCTTTAACTAAACTCCTCGAAGTGTCACTTCGGTCGTCGGAAGATTACAGTGCTGGGCCACCTCCTCGACGCTTCCGGTATTGAACCAGTACCGGAGAAAATTCGTGCTGTCACGTCGTTTCGTTTACTTCAGTCTGTCAAAGACGTCCGAAGTTTTGTAGGACTCTGCTCCGACTTCCGACAGTTCGTTAAAGAATTCGCAGTGATTACCCGACCACTTGCCACAGCCACAGACCACAGCCAACGCTTGCATTTTCTTCGTTTCTCCGCTGTTACACGTCGCCGACGAGCAACACCGTGATGCCACCTTGTGCGCCATCATTGATCGCTTGTAATCTTCGTCTTCTGATTTGTCCCTTCACTTGTTTGGTCTCCGAGTTTGTGTGTTATACCGCCACAACGTACGCCCCGACGTTGCTTTCCTACTCCTCGTCATTCCTAAGCACCTAAGGTGACCTGTTCTCCAATACCTTCATGACTTACCAGCGGCAGGTCACCTTAGGGTCTCCCGCACCTATGACCGGATTCGCCAACGCTTCTTTTGGCCAGGCCTTGCCTGCTCCGTCCGGAAATACGTTGTGGCGTGTGAGAAATATCAGCGCCGCAAAACACCCTCGACGCTCCCTGCCGTGTGCCTTCAACCACTCCACATTTCTTCGGAGCCGTTCTTTCGCATTGGCTTGGACTTACTTGGCCCTTTCCCTCTATCAACGTCTGGCAACAAGTGGGTCGCTGTGGTGACAGATTACGCCACGCGCTACGCCATCACCAGAGCGCTTCCAACAAGCTCAGCCACAGATGATGCCGATTTCCTTTTACGCGATCTGATTCTGCACCAAGGAGCTCCATAACAACTGCTGACTGACCGTGATCAAACATTCCTTTGTAAAGTAATCGCCGACATCTACAGTCCTACTCAACCAGGCACAAGCTGACTACGTATTACCATCCTTACATCCACAGACTAATGGCCTCACGGAGCGTCTGAATCGAACCCTTACAGACAGGCTTGCAGAGTAAGTCTCTTTCGAGCATACTGTTTGGGACCTTGCCCTACCCTATATCACAATTGGTTACAATTCTTCGTGTCACGACCCTGACGGTTATTTACCGTTATTTCTGTTCTTCGGTCGAGAACGCACATTGCCATTGGACACATCCCTTCGATTCGCTGCAGCAGAGACTACCGAATAGGCTCTTGACGCAATCACCAGGGCAGCCCGAGCACGCGAAATTGCCCGTGCTCGCCTCCTGACCTACCAAGAGAACCAACGTCGTTTGTACGATCGCCTACACAGAGACGTCCACTTTTGGTCTGGATCTCTGGTACTCCTGTGGCCCCCGACTTGTCACGTTGGCCTATCAGAAAAACTCCTGTCTCGATACACAGGCCCACATTGAGTGCCGCGTGCCGTTACTCCGTTTCCCACAGTATGAAATCGCCCCAGTCAGTGACAGTGCCTCATCTGCCCCAAATTCCACTGACATTGCCTAAAACCGTACTACCTTGCTGTTACCACCGATACTTAGACGCACCGGGACGGTGCTTTTGCCGCCGGGGATAATGCTACATGCATATTGCGTGTTTCTTGTGGACGATACGCGCGGGCGCCGACTAAGACGAACTGCTCCTTGATCTTGAGCTGTCGGCTGACCAGGCCAGCGCTGCAGTTGCCTTTTGTAACTATACATCGCAAAAATCTGCAGTGCATAATCTGTCGTTCGCGTAACAATATTAAGGTAGAAGCCATAGGTAGGTCTATGTTGGCGGTGGCCTTGGAGAAACTGCGACGTGACGAAAAATGGCCGTCGCCGAAAAGAGTAAGAACATGCCTAAGTATGCTCGAATTGACGTCAAATTTCTCTGTGAGGTTCCTGTAAACATAGAGAGAGAAGTAAACTTTATTGGAGACGTATATTAGTATGTGAGACCTCGGCAGAAGATGTCGCGTGGAGGTCATGAGGCCGCAACGCGGTTAGCCCACTCTATGAGCATGACTTAGCATTCTGGGTCATCCGTCTTGATCGCACGTCCTCAGGCATCGAGAGTGGGGACTTGCCGAAGAATCTTCCTTGTCGGTGGGTTGGATGGGCACCCCCAGAGTATGTGATCTTGGTCTGCTGTTAGTGTTTCGCAGCACGTGCAGTTAGGTTGGAACTCCTGCTTGGACATTTCAGCGAACTTTTTGGGGCTTACTACGGATTGAGTCTGTACCCGCCGTAGAGTTGTGGACTGGAGAGAATCGAGGAGAGAATCGTGCTCGGGAAAGGGTACGCTCTGCA
Source organism: Dermacentor silvarum (assembly GCF_013339745.2). NCBI lineage: Eukaryota > Metazoa > Arthropoda > Arachnida > Ixodida > Ixodidae > Dermacentor > Dermacentor silvarum. Next base: position 82,600,882 of record NC_051156.1, on the reverse strand, counting down.
CGAATGCTTGCAGAACTGCGTGAATTCGTGATATTTGAGTATGGGTTCAAGCAGGCCATCCGGCTTGAGCGACCTTACCTCCTGGTTGTCTGCTTCTCGGGTGGCTAGGTAAGCTGCTTCATTACCCGGGTTGCCGGCATGAGCTGACAGCCACATTATGTGGATATATAGTGTCCTGGAGTGTGAGAAGTCTGTTTGCAATGGGACTGATTTCCCCAATACAGTAGCTTCTTATGGCCAATTTAGAGTCTGACACAACAAATTTAACATCAGGTACGGACGCGCCCATGGTAATTGCGGACTCTTCCGCCTCCACAGTGGAGGACGTGTTGACCGTGGCGGTTCTAATGGTCCGACCGCTGCCATCAACGGCAGCGATTGTGCAACAGCGATCGCCCGCGCAAGCGGTGCCCACATAGATGGCCGATTTGTTTTAACAGCAAAGCTGTTTTAGGCTAGTCGTCAAAAGTATGTTGTTTCACAGAAAGCCAGCCACGCCGTAGCCATGGCCACCAACGACGCCGTAGCTGCTAGAACACCTGGCGCAACCTACGGCCTGTGTACTGCGTATGCGCCGACAGCGAGCAACGGTAAGTCGGTGCGCGGCGGTGCTCGATCTGATGCAACCATGGGTAGTTGGTAGTGTGTGGCTAGGATCTCCACCTCCGTGAAGTCCTCGTCTAAGGCTGCATTTGGCTCTCCGCTATATCCTATGTACACGTTGTGATCCTTATCCATGTTGAGATAGCGTGCTGCTGAAAGGTCGATTAGAGCCGCGTTATCGTCAGGGAATGTGTGCTAAATTTGCTGGATTCTTTTCTGCGATACGCTTTTCTAGTGATCGGGGTTAAGCATGTGCTTAAGAAGGGTCCACGGGTTCTTCTTTTCCAGGTTACGAGTGATGTTATCACAAAGCTGTCCCCATTGCATATTGCTTAGTTGGTTCGAGTACTCCTGTATTTCTCCTTCCGATTCAGGAAGTTTCTTAAATAAGATCCCGGTTGAATTTGTTTCCCGTCCCCAACTCTGAAGGTCCCGATGTTTCTCTTATAGGGTTACTAATTTTGAGAGTGGCATAGGGCCTTTCGATTCAAGGGGTGCTACCATTGCATTTTCCGCATATTTTACGAGCTCCTCGGTCCATGCAGTCAGGTGCTAGGTCCATGAGCGCCTTACAGTTGCGCACGTATCGGAAGACGTCCCACTTGGTGTGCTTAAACAGTTGTGTTTTCATCTTATATCCTTTGAGGGAAGGGGGATGGTAATGAGGTAATGGTTACTGCTGAGGCAGGTTTCTGTGTTGAACTAGCTGACCCCGTTCGCACTCATTACAAAATGGGTGTAGTGTTCCGGCTCACAATATTGCCGATGCAGATGGGGTGCTCTGAGTCTGTAACCATTGTGAGTTCAAACTCGTTGACCACGGAAAGTAGGTCATCGCCATTTTCGCTGCACTTTTGATACCCCATACGGTGTAGTGGGCGTTGAAATTTCCGCTAATGACAATTTGTGCTGTGCTAGCTGGCCTTCCTCAGTAGGGTGGCGAATCGCTTCTGTCCCATGGAGTGCTGTAAGCATTAAGAATGTATATGCACCTGTCCTGTGCCATTTAGGAAGAAGTTGTGTCAAGGTGTATAGAATTTCCTTCTACTCCAGGTTGATTTCCATAGCAATGAGATTGCGCTGCACAGGAATGGCCGTAGAGGGTGTGCTGAGTGGATTGGCGAGTTCTTTAAAGGGGGCATATCCTGTGCCCGTCTCCTGAAGGGCCACGATATCATTTTTGAGGTCGAATCTGGGTAATGCGAATTGCAGGGCGGCTCTCGTACGTGTGAACAACCTACAGTCCCCAGGACAATCCTAACAGCCGCAACCATCTTTCTTACGGTATGGTTCTGCCCTGACAGAAGACGCTGATGCCATCTTAAGGCCCTTGGCACTGTATGCCTTCGTGGAGGAGGTTGTGAAGTGTTCCACCGACGGAGTATGCGTTGCGCTTGGGAAGCTCCCTCGCTACTGAGAGCGACACTAATCATGGCCATCTTGTGAGTGAACGCTTGTTGAAGACTGGCAAAATTATCTCGGAACAAATGCTCGATTAACGTCATGATTCTCAGGGAGGTTTGTGTAAAAAACGTAAATTAGTGTCTTTGAAAATGAATGTGGTACATTTCGGTCTGGGTGGGAATCGGGCCCGGGCCTCAACGGTGCGAGATGAGCACGCTTCCCAGAAGCTACGGCTGCTCCACGGTTCTGGCTTACTAAAGGTGTGCCTAGTGCGTGCGTGATTGCACACGTCACATGATCACAGAGACACGCTCGCGCCACTGTTCGCGCGTTCGTGGTCGTCTTCTTGCACGGCTGGCTCCGATGCCGCTGATCGTGCCACCGTTTCCACACTGCCCCTTACGCTCGTGCCACTGCTCACGCGTTCGTTGTCATCTTCTACCCCAGCTTTCGCCTTCGCGTTTTACAAATGTGTAACACTTGCATTTTTTTGACGCAAGCTTGTCTGAATCAATATTCACGCAAGGGCCAGGCGCGGACTTCGCGGCGGCGCCGCTGAAAGACGCAGCGTGTTCATTGAGAAGCCCGAGAGATGAATCCGGCTGCGTACATGGCTCATACATAACGTGTGTCTGCGGAGGCAGTACGGTGTGTCACTGCATTGCTCTAATCCTAATAGCTTTAAAGTTGACATTTATCGTGAGATGGGTTCTGCCGAAATCTTGTATTAGCCAGTGTTCAGCCTGACTACCTGACTGCATCGGACATTTTAATTATGAAATGATTGGTATTAATTTTCTGAACTAACACGCATGGGCTATGAGGGTCATCGTAATGGAGGTTTAATTTCGAGCTATCGCAGCTTCATATCACGCATGTAAATCAAAGATACGCGAGCGTTCTTTCTGCCCCAATGCGGCAATTGCGGCCACAGGAGCTGGGAACAAACCCGCAACCCCGTCTCAGCAGCAAGACTATGTAGGAACGGAGCCACCGTGCATTTGATGGCAACATAAGAACAAGCGTTAGCTTAGTAGGTTCTACCGAAATAAATCGCACGTTTCAATGAGATTAGGTGCATTTGAAAAATTGAATGTCTAGAAACTTTAGCACGTGGATTTTTATATTATGCCATCCAAGTTTAGGAAAACTATTGAAGGGTGGAGATTCTAAAAAAAAACATGTTTGAAGTGTACAACTGGTAAAAATAAGTAAAAAAAAAACGAATGCGTGATTCTATAAACTGCACCTGATATTATATCTAAAGCGGACACAATTCGAGTTGGCCACAAGCTAAAAGCTTCCCCTTAAGATACGCTCTTGGGCATAGTTGGCATTACAAACTATGGCAATGGGCTTTATTACGGGAAGCTAATACTGATTTCATTACTGAAAGGCCCTTGCAACAGAACTGCTGGTTACAACAGAAATGAAAAAAGACAGACCCGTAGTGATGGTCGGTTGTGTCGCTGCGCCTATGTCTTGAATTTGTCCGGTGACAATGGCGGGCTTTTCAATCCGCAGGGCGAAATACGTTGCTCTTTTGTCTGGAATAGTAAAGAAAACTTCTTACTTCCCCATGGTAAACATTGCTACGTTTCACTATTCTTCAGGTTGAAACACAGTACGGCACCTTCACCTGTGCTTGCTGAAGTATTTTACAGCTGTTTAACAACAAATAGTTTCGCGCACCGATTGACTGTCATGAGAATACGAGTCGTCAATTCTTGGTGAAATGTTTCAGCTTACGTATAGCTTGCATTCAGTTCCAAAGCTTGCATGTCAATTCCGAAGTTCCAAAGTTTGCAGTCAATATCTTGTAACCAACTCCGAAGTTTGGTAGCCCCCCAATCAATGCTACCAAACTTCATAATTACAACCGAGCGTTTATAGTGCCAGTATGGCAGAGCAAGACAGGTAGTACCAGAGCCACACAAGCACTTTCGGCTGCGATTGGTCTAAATCACATTTCATTGCGATTGACAGTAATCTACACAATGCTATTTTTGCATTTCGTGCAAAGACAACAGGAGTTTTCTTTATATTTCACTTTCTTACAGCATGAATTTATCAAAATTGCGACACGCATCTGCAGCTATCAGCAACCCAACTTGAATTCTTTCTTGTCCTTGTAACCTTGACAATGACTGTCCCTACTCCCCATCACTTTCATCATGAAAAAAGCTCGTTCTTCTTGCGCCCTTTCCCACGTTAACAAGTGAGAACGAGACCTGTTGGAGATACTCACTTGCTTACACATTTCTTTCTCTACGCACATTTATAGTGAGACACTTTGAGGGTGCCCTATGTGTTTCTAACTAGTACTGCAAACTATTTGTCGTACTTTCCTGAGCAAGCTTCGAACGACCCGCTTTCTTCCTTGCCAGTGTATTCTACTGATGTGCCGCCACAAGTGCAATACCAAATGTGGACCGCAATTTGTGTGAAGTGGGAGCTGGCATCATATCTAAGACGCAATGTGAAGTCCACCTAATAGTTATATTTCTAAAATGCCAAGATAAAAGGTATAAAACATACTTCCTCTGATAACGAGGGTACGACGCAAACCATGTTTTATGTTTACTGAAAAGCTTGTACGCTATACATAGCACATAAGGCTACAATAAATTTCAATAGTTATTCCATTCATTTCAGCGCGTCTTGACACGGATTTACTAACGTACATCTCCAAATGTGCGTAACTTTGCAGTCTGACATCCATTTTTGTGAAGTCACGCAAGGTAAATATGCAAGAAATGGGCATATACGTGCTGCACAGGCAGTACAGAGAGCAAGGGTAGTGATAAATAACTTGCGGTCACAGACGAAATCAATGTGAAAAAACGCCGTGAAGTCTTGGAGCCCATGCCAGTTCCTTGGTCACACCAAGGTACACAAGAGCCGTCTGTCATTCTTACAGTCAAAATATGACGTAGTGAGCGGGAGAAGCTAGCAGTAGAACCGGTGATTTTGGCAAGTTGGTTGTGCATGGCAAAATCGCTCTTGCGCTGGCCGACACAGACGTAGAAAAAAGGTAAAGGACACACCAAGCGGTTTGTGTGTCTTGTACCCCCCTTCTTCGTCAGCGTCTGCTAGCGAAAAATTAATTTCACGACAAAATAGTTGGTAGGTTTCAATCTATTTTCTAAGCAGTGTCGGCCGTTGTTTGAATCAGCAAAAATGTGAGTAAGTGAGAAAATCAGATTGTTTACATTGGCTATGATGGCGGCGTTATACCGATGGATATGGTCACCATGATTTATGACGTGTTCGGCAAGGTCGTTTCACTCTTTCTTGTTCTTGGAGATGCCTCTTTGGTGCGACGTGATTATTGTTGTTATTTTGCCAGTTTTGCCAATCCAACTGCAGCTGGAATCACTGCACGACACCTTGCACACCCCACCGGGATAATCCTTGCTGTCAAGCCGGTCTTTCACATTCACTAGTCAGTTTTGTAATTCGAAGATAGCATTTAGAGAAGACACGACTCAGAAGCTCACTGACACCAGCAATGTGAAGAACGCCAGCGCATCTTGGGAATTACTCCTCTGGAGATTCCATAGGACAAAGAAAGCTGCTTTCAACTTTGCTAATAAGCCTTTTAGAGACCTTTTAGTGGAAAATGCCTAGTAAGTCATGCTTCACTTCATCGACTTTCGAGCAGATGAGTCTAGCAGGCGTCACGAGAGATGTAATAGCAGACAGCTTTTGGCAAGTCGGGTGACATGCACCAAAACCAGACACGAACCAGTTTAGCTATTCTCCCTGCGCACAGCAAAACCAGAACGCTGTCCTGGCCCGCGTACAAGGACGTCGAGGGAGGGAGGACTGCCCTCACGCTCGTGTTCAGTAATAAATTGAATCGCCGCTTCTATCGAGTTGAGAGGTGGAAGACTCGGGGCGTCGTACTTTCGTATATTACATAATCAGTTGACGCAGTTGACGCAAATCGTTGACGCATTGGCGAAATCAGCACGGACCTTCTGTTCAATAACTTCCGTCAGCTGGTTAGCAGTAGTGAGGAAAACAGAGGCCCCTATTACATTTGCGCAAATCTACCAGTAAAACTATTGCCACAAGTTAAATAGGTGTTGCTCAATGTCACAGCTGTCACCAATTCGTCGTCGGCGCGAAGTCGATCGACGGGGTATATAAGCCGGTGGTTCGTTCCGTACTCAAGCGAAGACAGTGTAAAGAGTCAGAATCGGGAGTAAACAAAAACACTGATATTTATCGACTGATAAATATACGCAGTTAATAAAATAAAATAATAAAGACACAAGACAGACTAACACACCTGAACTTAATATAACAATGATGAAATGTTGATGAGAAATGTGATGTGCAATTAACAATACGTATACATATGAAATAGGGCGCGGGGCGCGAATCAAATACACAAGAATACACTTAACAGTAATTGACTAAAACAAAGTTCAAGAGAAATCAAAGTTCAAAAGAAAACAAATGGTGTCATACGCGTGGCGGGGCAGCACCGTGAAGTTGGCGCGCATAGCTTTCCCGAAGAATGCTGGCGAGCCGATCTTGTCGAGGTGGATGCGATTGCTGGGCTGGATTTCCCGGGAGTCTAGATTTGACGTCTTCTCTCAAGCAGGTTGAGCTAACTTGAGGCGAACTACCGTGAGCTTCGTTGCAGACGTTGGTTTGTCGTCTCGTACGTCAACTAGTTCCTCGGAGTTCCGACGTGGCCAGGCGGCCCAGGCGATACTGGACGGCACTAGCCACCCGACGGCTTCTCAGCAGCGCATAGGTTCAGCTTCTAGACTAAATATCTGGACCCGAAACCTGTGCTTAAATATCCTCTCCTTTCCCTAGTTCCCCGTGAAGGGGAACTGCCGGTATGCAGAGTTCACCTAATTAATTCATGACTCCTCCCAAAGGCCCTTTCACCATGGACCGATGGCCGGTAAATTCCCCTCTCTCCAAGGTTGAGCCCTGGCACTGCATCACACGGACGCCCACGCACACCTATGGGTCCGTTATTCGGCGGTTGGATGTCTCGAAACGAGATGCCACCCCGTGGGGCCACGATGTTTTTGACGCTCGTTAATCGGTGTGTCGCCTTCTCGAAATTATACGCCGCACAGTGAGGACACCACGTTTTTGGCGGCCGTGAATTGGGGTCAAAAACCACTCGACAACCGCCCGGGGAGGCCCGGCCCCCTCTCCATTTTTCTCGCCCCCCCTCCCCCTCGGCAGGGCAACTGTAGCACGGCGGCACTCTTTCGACAGGCTCTGGAGGTGATTTCATGATCAGTGGTGCCCTGTGCGGGGCAATTCTAACTCTAGAATTTTGCAATAAATGTTTGAGGCGTGAATAATCGGTTCATGTGGCCGGGAGTAAAGGCTTGTGTATATGTCTATACACACACACACACACACACACACACACACACACACACACACACACACACACACACATATATATATATATATATATATATATATATATATGTGTGTGTGTGTGTGTGTGTGTGTGTATCTGTGTGTGTATGTGTCTGCCTGCGTGCGTGTGTGCTATGAGGCCCCCCCCCCCTCCACTGAAGGGAGACTAAGCCCTGATCACCAGGCTTAAAATGTAGCTGTAGCCATACCAAAATATCATAAAGTATAAGCTAAAATCACTGCCCCTTCCACTCCGTGAAGATGGTGGAACACCGAACCTGTGTTAGTTACACAGAGTATAAAGGGCCGTTTATAATGCGACGTAACGCGTGCGCGCGCGCTAGGTCACGTTGGCGAAAACGGCCCCCTATATTTGTGGGGCGCACCGGTGCAGCCAACGTAGCCGGCGGCTTCCGACGCGCCCCATTGGGCGCGGTGCCGAAATGGCTCCTGATCCATTTGCGTGTCGGAGGCGACGGCACCGTCAACCCACAATGCATCGCGCGCGATGGAAGAAAGCATGGAGGAAGGAAAAAAACTAGGAGGGAGCGTCACGTGACAATCTTGAAGCCTAGTCATAAAAAATTTAGAGGAATGGAATGATGGGAAATAGGCCCTCACGTGATAGGCAAGCGGTAGATTTTACTCGGCTCGCTTGGGTTTCGTCTGCTGCGGGGGTTTCGGAATATGCGCACATACTCGGCGTGGCAAACGCGCGCCGAGGTTAGTGAAGGAATTCGAGTGTGTGAAGCAGTTGAGTCTCGCCGCCTAATTAGCAGACAGGCGCCAAGGCTGTTGCGAACGAAGGCGTCGGTTAACCGGCATTGCGCCGAACAACCCGGGAGGACCACCTCAAGGACGACTGGTTGCGTTTCGGTCTGGTTTCAGGGAAACGAGGGAACCTTTCGCCCTGCAAACGTGTGAAGGCAACCAAGCCGCCCTTCCGACGACGATTCGTTGCGTTTGACGACGTCTTCTGGGAAACAATGATGCATTTCGCCCCCGCAAAATGTGCACGCGATTAAGCGAGCGTACGGGGTCCGAAGCGACTGTCCCTACGGGAAAAAAATGCGTCCCGTCTTGTGCCCAAGGATGGACTGGCGAGCCGGAGACTCCGAACATATTTAGGGCCGTGCCGGCCCGTAGCGCAGTCGACACTGTTCGAGATCCGCTCAAAGTTTTCGGCCTCTTAGCAGACCGGCGAGAACTCCCGTCAGCAGTAGGCGCACCTGCGTGATGAAGTGTTTTGTTCCAGGATGCCCTAATCAAACAGAAAATCGGCGCGATGGCCTGTCCTTCCATAGGTAAGTACAATGAACGTTTCTTTTATTTGTGAAAATGGAACTGCAATATTCGTGATCGTTAGTGACTACGTGTTTTTGAGCCGCGAGCGCTGGCAACTCCACTAACCGCGGTGGTAAGCGCAAGTGACGCCTTGAAAATTTTCTGTCTTCATGAGTCAGACGCCCCAGTCTTGCTCCACGTTTCAAGGCATCGCATTTGAAGCGAAGAACGACACGCGCAGTAGCAGAAAACCACCACCCGCATACGGGCCTCCAAGCCAGTGACGGCAGGTGCCACTAAAAGTTACCACGTACCAAACAATCACGAATGTTCCGGCAACCTTGTGGGCCTTTTCCGCCCCATAAGGCACCGCGCACGGGGCCCCAGAGAGGGAGGGTTGGCTTCAGAGGAGGTTGGCTTGCCAAGGCTAGCGGAATCACGTGACGCTCCCTCCTAGTATTTTTTACCTCCATGGAAGAAAGGCACCCACGCCACTCCGCGGAGGTCGCAGACAGCTGTTTGCGCAATCGTTCTGCGCATGCTCAGAAGATAGCAGCCGACGGCGCGCGTGCTGAATTATTGTGGCGAGCTCCACCACAAAAGACGCTGACGCCACCGTCGGTGTGACGTGGTATGAGGGATCATGTGGGCACAACGGCCGTGTCGTCTTCTTCGGAAGTGCCGAAGCGAGCTGAAAACGAAAGTTAAGTCCCACCTGAGCACGGTGTAAGAATAATAAAGAGAGGTGCTGACACTCTTCCCCGATGATGATGATAATGATTTAATGGCGTCCCGTTTGAAACGGGGTGGCGACAAATAGTCACCTAGCCTGCTTGATTTAATCAGGCATACTATACATGTCCTTTATCTAGAATTTTGTATACCTCTGAATAATCTTTTTCTTTTTTTTTCAAAATTTACCGTGTACCTTGACTAATGATTTTAAGAGGTCAGGTCGTATCAATCTTTTCCCTGTTTTTTCCACCAGTACTCTAATCGCCTTTTGCTTATCTCTACGGCTGATCTTTTTGATGTTTTCTTCTACTTGAAACCCAAACGCTTCTGGAAGTTGTACGTTACCTACGGTTCTCGCTGGGTGAATCCCGCCGCATTCAATTAGGATGTGCTGGGTGGTCTCTGGGTCTTTATTGCAGCATACACATGCCTCATCTAGTTCCGAATATTTGCTCCGGTATGTTTTGGTCCTTAGGCAACTGGCTCGAGCCTCAAATAGCAAGGCACTGCCCTTTCTGTTATCGTACAGAGTTTCCCTTCTAATTTCTTTCTTCTGACTGTTGTAAATCTCCATGGTCCTTTTTGTTTCAATTCTTTGCATCCAATTCACTTTCTCTATTTCTCTCACTTTCTTTCTGATGACCCCTGGTTGTCTATTTACAGTTTCGATTATCCTGTACTTGGTTGCCCACTTCCTTGACCTCTTCCTCCATTCTGTGTCCACGCTTTTCATGTACAGATACTTGCGCACTTTAGCCGCCCATTTATTTTCATCCATGTTCCTGAGCCTTTGTTCAAAACTAATTTTGCTCTGTGCTTCTCTGACTTCAAAACACGCCCAACCCATGTAACCCTGCACTGCTTCATTTGTGGTTTTACGGTGGGCTCCCAAAGCCAACCGGCCTACTGATCTTTGGTTTAACTTCCAACCCCGACAAGATATCAGATTTTAAGCATAGAATGGCATTTGCGAACGTTAGCGTTGGCACCATTACTCTTTTCCAGATTCCACGCACCACCTCATACTTATTGTGGCCCCAAAATGCTCGCTGTTTCATTATTTCTGCATTCCGCTTCCCCTTTATTTTCAGATTATCTTGGTGGTTGCTTGAGTAATTCTTTCCTTCATTTATGTGTACGCCGAGGTACTTATATTTCTTCACTATGGGTATTACTTGCACCACGAAGTTACGAAGTCTCTTCATTAAAGATCATAATTCATGATTTCTCTGTGCTAAAATTAAGGCCTAGATTTGTCGCTGCGTTACCACAGATATTCGCAAGTATCTGTAAATCTGTTTTATTGTCCGCTAGTAGCACAATGTCGTCTGCGTACATCAGTCCAGGGACCTTCTGTTGCACCATTTGTCCATTACGCATGTAGGATAAATGAAAACCTAATTCGCTGTTTTCCAGTCGCCTTTCCATACCCTTAACGTAAAGCGTGAACAGCAATGGAGACAAAGGACATCCTTGCTTCAATCCTTGGTGAATTCCCACCATTTCATTGCCTTTTCGACCTTCCCATACAACTTGTACTTGGTTGTCTCTATATCTCCCTCAGCAGCTCCACGAAATCGTCATCTATGCCTCTGTGCTTAAGCATATCCCATAACAACTCCCTTTCTACGTTGTCCCCTGTGTACGTTGTCAGTAGCTCCTTTAAAATCTAGAAATGCTATCGATAAAGGTCTTTTCTGAGCTTCTGAAATCCCTATGCACTGAGTTAGTACAAACATATCCTCTAAGCGTCTGCCTGGCCTGAACCCATTCTGTAGTTCCCCCAATACATTGTTTTTCTCCACCCACTTCGACAGTTGTAATTTTATGGCTTGCATTGTCATTCTATATATCACCGACGTTACTGTAGCTGGCCTGTACGAGCTCGTCTTATCCTTATCTCTTTTGCCTTTGTAGATGAGGTTCATCTTGCTTTCACGCCATCCAACGGGAATTTTCCTTGTTGTAATCACTTGCTCTACGGCATTAGTCAGCAGTGCCTTCCTCTTTGGACCGAGGTTTTTGATTAGCTGTAATGGGATTTCATCTGGTCTTGCTGTTGTATTATTAGGGACATCTTCTGCTACCCTTTGACAGTAAAAGCTTGCTATGCTAAATTTTGATCTCTCAGGCCTCTATGTTGTTGCTGGATCAGTTCTCTGAACTACGATTTTTCTCGTGCCGAAGATATCCCTAATAACGTCGGTGATGCACCGCAGCGCATCGTCTCTTTTGTCTCCCCAATGTGCGCGGAAGCGCCGCCCGCTCGCTGCCATATTATGTTCAGCTCGGTGACAGCTCGGTCGGTTCGACGGCGCTGCAGCATGCGGTCCCAGTCCCGGCGGCAAGGCGCATGCTGCCGCTGCTGCGTCTTCCTGCTTGCATGTGCGGTCGCGCTGTTTTGAAGGCACGCTTTTTCTTCGCGTGTGTTTCATGAGCTTGTGCTTTGGTATTGTCGCCGCGGGCCATCGACAAAGGTGTCAGCAGCCTTCTGAGGGGTGTTTCAAAGGGGTAGAAGGTGCTTCGTTCCGAACTGCAATTCTCGATACCGGACTTGTGCGGAGCGTGTGCCTGTATTCAAAGCGCCATCCGACAGCGGTCGTCTAGAGCAGTGGCGACGTGCAAATATGAGGGCAGACCGAACTCTAATGCCTACCGATCATGCCTGCGCCAAGCATTTTTCAGAGGCTATAATATGCACGGCATATTACGCGCAACTTGAGGAAAGGGTGCTACTTGACGCGCCAAAGAGCCCGGTTGTCTCTGCAAGTGCAGTTCCCACCTTATTTTCGAACTGTCCCAAGAGCCTCACACGGTAAAATAAGCCTCGTAAGCCGCAGCAGAAGAGTGTGCCACATGAACCGCTGTGTGAGAAACTACTGTGTGCCGGAGCAGTTTGTGCAAATTTGCTGCATGTATAAGAGAATGTAGTGTCATCATGCACCAAAATTTTAAAATATGCAAATGTGACATAGCTGGACAGACCAAGCTAATGTTGTTTGCCGTCGGTTGAGGGATATTCAGATTATTTTTACATTCCGCCTAATTACAAAATTATTCTTATAATTGATTGATCAACTTTTCAAATATTATAATTCATATAAAAAGTGTGAACGAGAAAAATTGCAGAACAGCTTTGAAAACTCCCGATACAGCTTTCTGTTGCTCAGTACGTGATACATAAAAGTGTTTTCCGAGTGCGAAAAAAACCCACGAGTACACGCAAAATTGCCGCGCGCGTTGTCGCTCGAGGCACTTTGCGTGTATTCGTTGGCTTCTTTCACACTGGGAAAAACACTTCTATGCAGCACGTTTTGAGCAAAAGAAAGCTGTATCGGGAGTTTTTCATGTTGCTCTGCAATTTTCTCATTGACACTTTTCAATTATAATATTTGGCACGTTGATTAGTTAGACAAATTATGTAATTATGCGGAATGTAAAAAATATTCTGAGTATCTCCAAGAGATGGCAAACAGCATTACCTTGGTTCTGTCCAGCTATTTGAGACTGGCATATTTTTAAATCTTGGTGTACCCTGTATATTACTGCTGTTTTCTGTGCAGATGTGCGCCTGATTTCCAAATTTGTTCAAATCCTGGCTATTGATTTCTTTTACAATGCGCGTGTGGTGTGTATTGCACGCTTGAAATGTTTTTATTCAACATTTTTGCATTGTGCGAATGTATGAAGCCCATTGTGGAGTCATAACGTTAAACGTCACGTTTAGCGACGTGCGGCATGATGAGGAAAACATTGAAGTCGGTAATTGCATGGGTATAGCAAGCGGGACATTTATTTACAGGTACTCTTATACAGATAACAATAAGATTCGCTAAAACAGGTTATTCTCTAACATTCGACGTTCAGAAAACGCAGAATACTGCAAACTGCCCAGCTTAGTTCGCTCTTACGATTGGAAGTAATGCGCGACTACCGAATCACCACTTCTGCAGCGCAGCGCAATATAGAGCAACCGGGTAAGCGGCGGAGGTGAATTAACGAGAAGCCGCATGGGCGATGGGTCAGGATACAGTGTATGACAGCAACCGACAAGACAAAGGACACGGCCAGGACCTTGGCACGATATCTCGCGAGCCGAAACGAGGCTGGTCCGCGATACGCACGAGTAGTGCTTTAAGGAATGGCTCCCCGAACCACTATCTGCTCATCTCATCGGCCTCCATGGCCGCACCTGCCCGTTCGTTCATGTCTTCCGCTTGCTCCTCTTTTTCTGCTAACTCTTGTCATCTGTTGTTACCCGAGTCGTGCGCCGCATGTGTAGCTGCCATCATCGACTTTCCCCACATCCAACAAGCTTTGCAGCTCCCGGAGAGATTGCGGCTGCTTGAAGTTGCTGACAGCGGCGACTTTCTGTGGGTATGGCGAGAGAGTCCAGAAGGTATCTCAGAACCGTTGCTTTGCGTTCTCTAATATAACATTTCAACGAGTTCAATGCGAGTGCAGTTCTCTCGAAACAGATTAGCACAACATCAAGGTAATAGTAATAGTCGTCAAATATGTGGCTTACGATCACCACATTGTCCTGGTAACAAAAGCTATTCTTCCATTGACGCATCGCAGAACTGTGTCCATGATTCTTTCAAATGTTGTGAGTTATCCGACAAACCAAATGGTATAATAACAAATTCCAACAAACAGCCTGCCGTATCAAAAGCCCTATTTTCTTTATCAGCTGGATCCATGGGAATTTCCCAGTAGGCGAATCGCACCAAACAAAAATAAAATGTGAAACATAGGCACTCGATGACGTCATTGGTGCGAGGAAGCGGGAACGCATCCTTTTTGGTTATGTAGTTGCGACGCCGATAGCCGACGCAGAGCCTCCAGGAACCGACTTTCTCCAATATGACAGTCGGCGAAAAATGCTCGATGATTCTTTGAAGACACCGGCAGTCAGCATATCGCTGACTGGTTGCGAAATGAAGTTTCTGTCCGACGTGGAAACTGGGTAGGGATTCTGTTGAAATTACGGGCGGATACAGTGTCGAAAGTGTGAAGAGTACATGTGTGCCGTACTTCAGTTTTATATGCCTTCTGAGCAAAATGAAAACCTCTAGCTTGTCTGAACAGCGGTGGAACCAGGGATCGGTGCTACTGCGAGGAAATAAACCTGCTTATCTTCAGGAACAGCGATTAACTCATGCAAACGTCCGTATTTTCTTAATTGGGAAAAATGCATACCCTCTGGAGATTACTGGACTCGCATGATCAGTGCCCCATAATAGAGCTCTCACGTTAGTAGCAAAAACCACACAGCGCGGAGGCTGTCATGAGTAAGAGACAACATGCGAAAGAATAACCACGACAACGAACATGCAGTGTTCCAAACAGCACGAGCGCTCGAGGCGCGTGACCCGGACCGTGATCGAGTGAGAGAGAGAGAGAGAAACAACTTTATTTAAGTGAAAAAAAAATTCACTGAAGGATGGTGGTCAGGCGGTGCCTGGCCGCCACCTCCTCGGCTCGTTGAATGGCCCGGAGTTGCACGTCGAGGCTAGAGTTCCGGAGCACATTATCCCACGCTTCGGGCGAGGGAGTGGTCAGGAGATCAGGCGGGGGTGGGTCCTCGCTGCAGTCCCAGAGTATGTGGGCAAGGGTGGCGGTCGTGCCACACTGCGAACAGTGTTGGCTAAAGAGGTCGGGGTATATGTGACTGTATATTTGCGGGCAAGGGAACGAATGGGTCTGAAGGCGGCGCCAAACGATTTGCTGGGGTTTCGTGAGTTTGGGGTGCGGTGGCGGTTTTGTTTGGCGAGCGAGGCGGTAGTGTTGCGCGATTTCGTGATACGAGGTCAGAGGCTCGCCGGGGCCCTCCTCGGGATCCGTGGCACTGCCCGCCGCTCGGTTGACGAATCCTCGAGCTTGCCGGTGGGCGGCCTCGTTTCCCGGGTTGCCCGCGTGTGCAGGGACCCAAACTAGCGAGATGGGTGGGGGGTCCTCGTCGTCAGACTGACGAGCGAGGGGTTGAAGAAGGCGTAGTGTGCCAGGGGTGACGGTGCCGCGAGCAAAGTGAAATATGGCGGTTTTCGAATCGCTAAGTATTGTAGTGTAACCGGCAGATGCCGCAAGCGCGATAGCCGCTTCTTCGGCTTCAGCGGGGTTTAGGGCGCGGACGGAGCCGGCGATGCGTAAGGCAGTGGTCGTGTCCGAGGGAGTGCGGATAGCCATAACGCTGAGAGCGTACGCTTTCGACTGCGAGGTGTAACGGGCCGCATCTACATATGCTGCCTCTGTGCTTGAGGCGTAGGTCTCGTGCAGGGCCTGCGCCCTCGCCTGTCGACGCCCGTCGTGGTGACCGGCCAGCATGTTTTTCGGTAGTGGTTTTACTACAAAGCGTTGTCGTATCGGAGAAGGTAGGCAGATCGGGTCTTGGCCAGAGGGCGATGCAGTGAGGCCGATGCGATCGAGTATCCACCGGCCGGTCTTGCTTCCGCGAAGACGTTGTATTTGGGCAGTGCGATGTGCCTCAATCAATTCGTCGAGGGTGTTATGAAGACCGAGGCTCAGGAGATGTGTCGTGGAGGTGGTGGGGGCAAGGCCTAGAGCTAGCTTGAAGACCTTGCGAATGAGTCGTTCGACTCTGTCCTTTTCGGTGCGTAAAAGGCGGAGGTACGGTAGGGCGTAGGTGATGCGCGATATCACGAAGGCGTGAATGAGTTGGACAAGTTCCTTTTCGCGCATGCCTTGCCGGCGGGCAGACACGCGTGCGATGAGACGGGCCGTCTGTGTGACCGCAACGGTCAGCCGGTCGAGCGTGGTGGTGTTGTATTGGCCTGTTTGGACGTGAAGACCGAGGATTCGCATGTGGTTCACTTGTGGTAAAGCCGTGCCATTTACGTAGACTTGGATGGTCGGTAAAGGGGGGTGTTTGATCTTGCGGCGGTCGGGAGGTCTAAGCAGCAAGAGTTCAGATTTGCTCTCCGAACATTTGAGGCCTGCCTGCGTTGCGTGGTGAACGACGGCGTCGGCGGCACGTTGAAGGGTCTCTTCAATCTGGCCATCCGAGCCAGTGGCCGTCCACAGTGTAATATCATCGGCATAGATGGTGTGGCGTAAGCCGGGGATCTCGTCGAGTGAGGCAGGAAGTGTACTCATGACCAGATTGAAAAGAAATGGGGAGAAGACTGCCCCTTGAGGGGTGTCTCTGTCCCCGAGGTTCATTCGTGCGGACGTGAGGCCGCCGGCCAGTGAGAGCTCTACCGTTCGGTTTGAAAGGAATTCACATACGTAATTGTACGTGCGCTCGCCCGGATGTATGGCGGCAAGGTTCGAGGCAATAGCCGCGTGTTGCACCGTATCGAAGGCCTTGTGGAGGTCGATGCCGAGCAGGGCGCGGGTTCCCGCGTGAGGCGGTGTCCGAAGTATGTCGTGATGTATTTGAACGAGTGCGTCTTGCGTGGAAAGATGGGCACGGAACCCCAGCATCGTCGGTGGAAACAGGTCGTTCTCTTCCGCGTAAGTTTGCAGTCTGGCGAGGACTACGTGTTCGATCAATTTGCCGAGGCACGAGGTGAGCGAGATGGGACGTAAGTTGGCGATATCCATCTTCTTGCCCGGTTTCGGGATGAACACGAGTTTCGCGTGTTTCCATTCTTGAGGTAGTTTGCCCGAATGCCAGCACTCGTTTGCATATTGCGTGAGTGCGACAACCGATTTGTTGTCGAGGTTTCTTAGTACTTTGTTTGTAACGCCGTCGGGACCGGGCGCCGAGGTCGTGTGAAGTTTGAGAAGAGCCGCATACATTTCGGCCTCCGTAAAATCGGCGTCAAGCGTGGGGTTTGGATCGCCATTGTAAGGGGGCAACGGTGGTGGCGGTGTATTCGGTGGGGCAAGGCCCACGTAGCGGTCGGCTAGCTCGTCGAGTAAGTCGGCGTCCGTTCCCGGGTAGTAGTGCAGGAGCTGTTGCAGCTGTTTCTGGGATGACGACTTTGAAGTGCCGGGATCGAGCAAGTGACGCAGAAGATGCCAAGTTTTCTTGCTGCTCATCTGCCTGTTCAGGCCGTCGCACAACTGGCCCCACTGTTGCCGCGCGAGGACGTGACTGTGGTTTTCGATATCGCGTGCGAGCGCCTCGATGCGGCGGCGCAGCTTCCTGTTGTGTCGTTGCCGTCGCCACCTGCGGAGGAGGCTCGCATGCGCATCCCACATGTGCAGAAGACGAGAGTCAGTCGTAGGCGAATCGGTGGCGGTCGCTTCTATCTCGCGCGTCGTGATGTTCACGTGCTCGTGCAAAGAAGAGATCCAGTCGCGGAGGTCGGTAATGGCGTCCGGGGCTTGCTCTTCGCGCAGCTTGCGGAACTTGGGCCATTCCGTGATGCGTGCCGTGGGCTTGGGCTTCTTGCAGACGAATGTCTGCACTGTGGTCGCAAGGATGTAGTGATCGCTGCCCGCAAGTAGGCCCGTGTTCTCCCAGGACGCTCGCGTCACGTTCTTGCAAAACGTGAGGTCTGGCGAGGTGTCGCGGCATACGCTGTTGCCTATTCGGGTGGGCGGCTGTTGCGGGTCGTTTAGCAAAGTAAGGCGCAGATCCTGCACGAGGGACCATAGCTTTTTGCCTCGGGGGTTTGTGTGCATGTAGCCCCAGTCAGGGTGGCGTGCGTTGAAATCGCCGAGCACGAGCAGTTGTGCGTCGCCGGCGAGTGCTAGTGTTTTGCGAAAAAGATGAGAGAAATTTTCTACGGCTGCTCGCGGGGAACAATAAACGTTCAGAACGAATAGCGACCGGTCCATGCGTTTTCGTGGTAGGATTTCGACGAGTGTGTGTGGGATGTCTGTGTATTCTATATCGTGCTGTGTGGCCGTGAGGTTGTTGTGTACAAGCGTGGAAGTGCAAGGGGAGCCGTGCGGGTCGAGCTGCTGGTAGGCCGCGTAGCTAGGAAGGGTGGCCGGGGCGGACGTTTCTTGCAACGCGATGACGTCCGGAATTGATTCAGTGTTTGCCTGCGGATCGTTTTGTAATTTCTTTATGAGTTGCTGCAGATGGCTCCGTTTTTTGCGGTACCCCCTGCAGTTCCACTGCCATATGATCAGATTTGTACGAGCCATGATTAATTCATGGGAGTGGCCCCTTGCGGCGTGGAGGGGCGACTGCGCGATGAGGAGCGGTGGCGTCCAAGATGCTTATGAACGCTAGCGAGCGCATTTTCTGTGTGTTGCTTCAGAGTGTTGTACGAAGCGTGCGTGTTGCCGATTGCCTGCTCTAGATTTGCGAAGCGGGCATCTATGGCTTGTTGCATGGTATTGAGACGGGTCTCGAATTTCGCATCCAAGGCGTTAAAGCGGGATTCGAGCTTTGCGTCGCTGGCTTGAAATGCCTCAGCTACGGCTTTCGTGACTGCCCCTGTAATGGATGCGTCTATTTGAAGCGACTCAGTTGAAGTGGTGGCTTTACGCTTTCCCGCAGCGGCGGCTTGCGGCTGCTGCTGCTGTGGGACGGTGGTTGTTACGGGCGGTTGGGTGAGGGCCCTATTCAATTTGGAGTCGAGCGACTGTATGTGCTGAGTGAGGTTTTCTATTTGGGATAGGAGTGTTGAGATTTGGGACTGCTGCGAGGACAATCGGGCCTTAAGAGAGATATTCTCTCTGACCAGCTCCCTCACCTGTGTGTCTTGCGACGGGTCCTGTGACGACGACTTCAGCGAGGACGGGGGTCCTTGGGCCCAGGCAACCTTCGTGGGGCCGGACGACGACTGCGACGAGCCCTTGGTCGAATCCAAGGAACAGTCGACCGATGTCGAAGCGCCCAGGGAGGACGAGGCCAAGAAGTAGCGGCTGGTTGACGGGGTCCTCGAGCGGGACCTCGAGCGGGACGGAGATCTGTTGCCGGTGCGGGATCTCGAGCGACTGGCCCGTTCTTGCTGCGGTGGTTGGCCGAGAGGCGGGAAAGACTGATCGCGGGACGGCGAGCGGCCGGTTCGTAGGATCGACGGTCGTCGAGGCGATTTAGACCGGTTTGAGTTTGGACCGGATCGCGTTGGCTTCTTCACGAAGCGATATTTACAGTTGGAACTGTTTGTGGTGTGTCCGCCGTTGCAAACAATGCAGCGGGCCTGGCATGTCGGCTGGGCGTCTTGCGGGGCCGGCGGGTGGTCTTCGCCGCAACGGGAACAGCGGTTGCGTCTGGGATGAGGGCACACGTCGGTTCGGTGGCCCACCTTGCGACAATTGAAGCAGGCTTCCACCTTCCGATAGAAAGGGTAGAGGCGTATGTGCACGCCGTGGTAAAATATCCATCGGGGTAGATGATCCCCGAGCATCGTGACGAGTATGTGACTGGTCCGTCCCATACGGCGGCCGCCCACCACGGGCATATTCGGGTTGCTCTCCTGTAGGTCTTGCAGGAAAACTTCATCAGAAAAATTGTCGAATGCGTGGAACATGATCCCACGAAACGCATCGTCTGGCGGCGGGGCGTAAATGTGAATTTCGATGGCCTGGTCCCCGAATTTTAGGGACGTAACTTGGAGGTACGTCTTTGCTCGAGCTGAGTCTTGCACGCTTAGAGTGAATGTATTGTTGGTAGGGTGGACCCTCACTTGGTCGCGGGACGCCGGCGGCTGGTCCGGTAGCGACGCTGCCTTGAGTAGGGCTTCGTATAGTTGCCAGGGCGGCAGCTTCGTCAGGTCGATTGGGGTTTTGGGCCATCCCACGATGTGGATGGCGTCGGCCGGCATCCTGGGTAAGGGGCCGCGTCGTCGCTGGGGCGGCGGTCGTGGCTTCGGATCGTTGCTTGGTGGCCGCGTTTGCTCGGCGTCCTTCGGGTCCGGCGTGGCTTGGCGAAGCTCGAGCCTTCGCTTCTCCTGGGCACGAAAACCGGGCGGCGGCTGCCAAGAGTCGTCCTCCCATTCGTCGGTCGAGATCGTGTTTCTTTCTACTACGCACTTCATGTCGGTGGGCGGCCGGGTGCGGTAGGAAAGGCGGGCGGCCGCGAGAGAACGCGCGGCCGCGCTGAGCCTAGGCGCGCAACTGCGCTAGGCCCAACCGTCGGGCGAGAAAATGTGGTCGAGGGAAAAAGAAACTCTCACTTGAGAATGGCCGTCAGAAAGCACGTGAAATTGGTATCCACGGGTTCGGAAGCACTTCGCGCACCCACTCGTGCAAAAAGCATTTACCTAGAAGAACATTTACGGCGAGAAAGTCGGAAAATCACGGAGCTCGATGCGGATGCGTCCGTTTGCTCCGAGCGCCGGCAGCGTTCCCCGTGATCGAGTGGAAAAGCAGCGCTGAGCTGGCATTGTCTGCGTGGCTCCGGTATGAGAAGGTCGCCTCGCCAGCACCGCACTGGCGACGGGAGCAGCGGGTGTTCCCCTCCGGAGGCCGTGACGTTGGCAGTCCGATGCGTGGCCGTCGACCTCGGTGACGTTCGAGCGAGGCTCCACGAACTTGCTTCAGCCTTTCACGGTAGTTCCGGACGCACCAGCAGCAATCCCCCTTCGAAGGATGGCCAGCGGCAGCCGGAAGACAGTCCCCAGGGCACCTCGTTGTCAGTTGAGCAAGGCACCAGACGGAAGCGGCGGCCGAACCCGTCACTAGGTCTAGCTTGCCGAGCCGCAGAGCCACGTCATCCACAATGACCAGGATACCCAGGCTGCTACACCGGCGACGACTTCTACAGGAGCGCAGACTGCTAGAAGTGTCGGGGACAAACACTGACTATAAGGACACCATAGCTGCCTGCTAGTTTTCAGTACGAATTCGTGGTTCGTATACCACAGGTTCGCCATGTATGTGTTACACATATTGTTATGTTTGTAAAGAGGTTTATTGTAAAAAGTTGGGTCCAAGCCGCAATCATAAAGGCGAAGTTAAGCACAAACCGGCCAAAGTAGGAGCATCACCCTACCAAGCTTGGTAACTGCTTTAGAGTCCTCGGTTTTGTGAAGTCGACGACAGCACGTAGTTTAGCCGGGTCTGGAAGAACGCCGTCCATTGATACGACGTGACCGAGCGCTGGTGTGTGTATCCCTTCTTGTCTTCTTGTGTTTTTTTGCGCTGTTTCCCTATGGAGAATGGTAAGTTTTCGCGCAGCAAAGCGGCGCTTCTTGAGGTTCAGTTGCAGCTGAGCGTTCTTCAGACATGTCAGGACATGGTTGAGGCGTTTGAGATGGATTGTGAAACCTGGCGCGAAGACAACAATGTCGTCGAGGTAGCAGAAGCATATGTGCCACTTCAAAGCCCGCAGAACCCAGTCCATGCGCTCGAATGTGGCAGGTGCATTACAGAGGCCGAGCGGCATGACATTGAATTCATATAGACCGTCAGGGGTGACGACGGCTGTCTTTGAACGGTCGGCGTCTGCTAAAGGCACCTGACAATACCTGGAACGCAAATCTAGCGACGAAAAAAACTCGGCTCCTTGTAAGCAATCGAGGGCATCGTCAATTTTGAGCAAAGGGTACACGTCTTTCCGAGTGACCTTGGTTAGGCTAATTCACGCAGAAGCGAATCGATTCGTTTTTTTTTTTTTTTTTGAACGAGAACCACAGGGGATGCTCACGGCCGTTGTGAAGGGCGAGTAACGTCGCATTTAAGCATATCGTTAACTTGGTCGGTAATAACTTGACGTTCTGCGATGGAGACACGGCATGGGCATTGTCGCACTGGCGAGTTGAAGCCGGTGTCGATGTAGTGAACAATGCTAGAAGGTCGGTCAAGGGCACGTTGGACAACATCAAAAAAGTCGCGGAACAGATAGAGCAGCTGGAGAAGAGCAGAGCGTTAAAATGGTGATAGTTCGTCTGCGATCGACTAATTGAATAGGTCGGCAGCTGGTACATCAGAAGGGGTAAGAGTGCTGACAGCGTCGAGGTCACTTGGTGACGAATCTTGCTGCAGGGAAAAAAATTTAGGTAGGAGGCGCGGCAACAGGCTGCGCTGCCTGCGCATACGTAAGAAGTGCGGCGACAGGCTGCACTGCCTGCGTATAAGGAAGAGGCGCGGCTACAGGTGGCTGGTGGTGAGCAACGGGAGCAGCTTGTGCGACCTCTTCGGCAATGACAGAACGGAGCGTCGAAGGCAGACGACAGGACGGCTCCTGAGTGAAGGGGACCAAGGAAAGTTGACGGGCAACCTCCTCTAGCACGAAGTCCTGAATCTGCTGAAGCAGTGGAGAGTGTTCGGAAACGGCAACGAGACTCGCTAGCGAGTCGGCGGTAGACAGAGGCTGCCGAGTCAGGGTGCGTTGCTTCTTCAGCTCTTCGTAGCTCTTGCATAACGTGACTACTTCAGAAATGGTGCGCGGATTCCTGGCCAATAGCATCTGGAATGCGCCGTCATCGATGCCTTTGAGGATGTGCTGAACTTTATCAGCTTCGGGCATGGCGGCGTTGACACGTTTACAAAGGTCGACGACGTCTTCAATGTAACTAGTGAAATTTTCACCAGTCTGCTGTGCACGGGCTCGCAAGCGCTGTTCAGCGCGTAGTTTGCGCACAGCAGGTCGACCAAACACTTGAGTGAAAGACGTCTTGAAAGTTGACCATGTCGGGATGTCGACTTCGTCGTTATGAAACCAGAGTTGGGCAACGCCAGTAAGATAAAATATGACGTTGGTCAACTTCTCGACGTCGTCCCACTTGTTATACGCGCACCCGTTCATACGACGTAAACCAGTCCTCCACGTCCGTTTCATCTGTACCGCTGAAGACCTTCGGATCACGTTGCCGAGGAACCCCGGTGCAGATAACGGGCTGGGGCGCAGGCGCCGGCGGGTCGGTGTTGTCGGTCATGATGGGCGGAAGCGTTCGGGTTCGAAGCTCCAGGGTGCAAGCGGCGGGGGAAATCCAGCAACCTCCACCAATTGAGAAGAGGTTTATTGGCGGTGTCCGTCAAGGACGCTACGAGTTCCAAGAACGGCGGGGCAAAGTGGAGCACCGTCTCCAAAAAAACACCAGCGACCAACAGCGTGAGCAGAGTGGGCCGAGCGTTGGCGATGCCGCTGGACGGAGGCGCGTCTTCTTCTTCACAGGTCGGACAGTTTTACAGGCGCAAGTTGGAATCAGCTAGCGCAAGACAGGGGTAATTGGAGATCGCAGGAAGAGGTCTTCGTCCTGCAATGGACATAAATATAGGCTCCTGCTGATGATGATGAGTCGAGCAGTGCAGGCGGCTATGGGCCGAACAGGGGAGCGGGGACGATTCATGTAGTTCTCTAAATGGTCGTCTGTGTATCCTAGTGCGCCACGATGGTAGTGTCGGGCGATATGACCAGGGCCGCCGCATGCAAAACAGATCGACCGGTTGTCGCGGGTTCGCCAGAGATTTCCAGCTATGGGAACATTCCATGTGACGCACCGCTGAGTCGGGGTTGTGGCATGCGACACACAGTGGAACGGCGAGGGCTGTTGTAGCTGCTGCCGCTTGACTGCCTCACCGTAACTAAGAGGCGCGGCGGCAGGGTGCTGCTGAATGGGCACCGCCATCCCTATTGCAAAACCCAGTATCCAGTGTTCAGTGCCATGCCTGATTATGGGCCCAGTGTCGCGCGCTGGATGCTGGAACGCTGGCAAGGCGCGACATAATGGGAAGCGCTGGGCGCGGGAAACTGGTGCGAAATGCAGCTCTAGAGCGAGAAATACGTAGTGCCTAGCTACCTTACATATTTTTTTCAAATACAAAAAGGAACTGATAGCGTTGTAATGCAATTAAAAAAAAACTAAAAAAGCCGCAAGGATTCGAACCTCCGACCCACACATCACAATCCTAGTATCCCAGCACACACACGCCGATTCCTGATTAATAATTTATAATTTGCCATGTCAACAAGCAGACACAGTTGCAGTTTTGCACAGACGTCTCGCACAGGCATGATAGATGCGATATCGCACCGCAACTAAAACTTACGCCTCTATCAGAACGAGAAAGTTGTCCGTATTGCATAGTATGCCTGGAAGTGCTGCAACACTTATTTGCTTTTGCGATTGGTATATTACCTCCGAAAAAAGCGCTAAATGTACCGCCGACTCGGGACACTGTACGGGCTCTTACTGCCGATTTCGACAGCCGTTTCTTGTTCTTCGCGCAAGTGTAATGCAACATTTCCATAAATCGACAATGCATTTCAATCGACACGTGTGTAGTCACATATCTGCGTCAGAGAAGCGGTTGGTTAATGCGGCTGGCAGCCTTCGGCGACAGCACATATAAGCATGTTTATAACGCGTCATATCGTCGCTCATCGCTTGTGCTCACACTATAGACACGAAAGAATGGTTTGTTTAAAAACACCGATGGGAAAGTTGAACTACAGAGTGGTTTATCCTCGTTAGACTTATTGATTCCTCCGCCCAGACGGGCCGATAGAGTGTAGACGGACTCAGCGGCTACGGTAGGCCTAACCTTCGGTGGAAGCGAACGATCTCGGCGCGGAAACCTGATGAATGCAACAATGTTGGTATTTGAGCTTCAGAACTTCTAACTAATATTTTAGTGTACTAAGGGAAGTGGAAGCACACGAATCGCGTCAGCTTTGTTGTTGGTGCGATAATATCAATCAGCGGCAGGCTTCCTGAGGCCCGTGTGACCACGTCTGAACGGCTGCTTGGTTTCGTGTCTACTGCACAACACTGCGACAACTGTCAGCCATCCCTTGCGTACAAACTGCTGGAAAACGAGGCGTTATCTGCGTTTCCGTAATTTCGTTCAGGAATACAGCTATCCGCTCAGTCAAAAAGTCAAAAGGGAAATGCACAAAGTGAAAGTGATCTTCAGCGCCGCGTGCGCATGGGCAGCTCACGCACCTTTATTCCAAGCTGCAACAGCGCCGACACGAAACAGTTATTTATGACCCCAAATTATAGCGCTATTTAGGACAGGAGTCTGTTTTTGCACAGGACATGCCCATAAAATTTATCAAGCATTTAATATTCAACAGCGCCTATACTCTGGCAGTGCGGCACAAATGAAACCAGCGCAGTTTCCAGTACGAGCCAGCGAACTCCAGCGACAACCAGCGCGTGTACAGCGCACACCAGTGCGCCCCAGCGTCATAGCAGTAAAAACCAGCGTCTCGCCCAGTGTGACCCAGCTCTTATCCAGCGATCTCACCAGTGTCCCAGTGACTCCCTGCGTGCGCCAGCGTCCCCAGTGCCATCCAGTGTCAAAAACACCGCATATCCACGGGGTGAACGATGATGAGTGGGCGAAGCTCCGGAGGGAATCATCGGTAAACCGTGAATCTTCCGTGTAATTCGCCCAGTCTCGCCGCACTAAATCGAACGATTGACTTCCACCAATGACACGCGCCATATGTGACGTCATTCCTATTTTATAACAGCGCCCTTCATTATAATTGCACCATCTCCCGCTTAAGGGGACGCTAGCACAAACGCGTTAGAAACGTGCAGTACTCTCTAGTAAGGGGGAGAGGCCACAGCGTCTTACGCAGCCGTTTACACATGCCGGAACGTGCACCGCGTTTGCCAACGCCATCACATGACTGCTGAGAGAGTATAACCCCCGTATTCATAAACGCTCCTCGACTTGAACTTGACTTGCCACCGCCTTCAACGGAATGCGGTGACGGCATTGGAACGGGGTGGAGAGGCCCTGGAGCGTCGAAGTGAGCGGACGCACTGGCATCGGCTCCGTCTTTTCCGAATGTTTCCGCGGGTACTTGTTTATATTGTGGCGCAGATTTGATATCATCGGATCTGTGAAGACGAGAGGATTCGGCGGATACCTGATTTCAAGGTGGGCCACCCATTTTTGGACTTTATTGGAACTTTTGTGCTCACGCCACGCTGGCCGAGAGCTAGCGTCTGGTAGACCTAGCGCGGCGGGACGCGCGCGTCCGGCATGGCAGCAACGCAAGTCGAAGGGGAAACGCTCCTGGAGGAGGACTTTACTGAAGACCTGGGATGGCGGACAGTGTCCAGCCGAAAATCTAGAGCTACCACGAAGCCTGGATTGGGTGATGGCGGTGCACGAAGCGAGATGCCTGAACGAAGGGGCGCAGGTGAATGGCGCAAAGGCTTGGTAATCAAGAACCGCATTGTGAAGGCATCGCGCATGCCACCGATGCCTGAAGAGCACATCAAAATAGTCATTCGCCCACGGGGTGGATTGAATTTGGAGAAAGTTAGCCCTCCAACGGTGGGCAGGGCTATCGTAAAGGCAGCCGGCCTCAGTACTGAGCAGATCAAGGAAGATGTTATCTGCCCTAACTTTATGCAAAATATCTTGGTGGCTAGTACGCCAGAAAGGAGCAACGCTGAACGATATGTGAGGCTCAGGTCAATCAGAGTGGCGGACAAGGATTTTGAAGTGAGTGCGTACGAGACGGCCCCACACACTACGTGTAAAGGAGTCATTCGCAATGTGGACATTATGGATGGCCCTGCGGCACTTGAGCGGAACATTGTTAACGATCGCAATCCGCTGGCTATGGCGGTCAAAAGAATCAAGAATACAGGATCTGTTATCATTGTTTTCGACGGGTTAAGAGTGCCCAATTTTGTCAGATATGGGCCAACCCTGGTCCGGTGTTACCTGTATCGAAAGCAGGTGAATGTATGCTATGTGTGTGGCAAGCTTGGACATCGAGCGGATGTCTGTCCTGCGCCCGATTGTCTTCAGTGCCGAGGATGTGGGGCTCGGAACCCCGAAGAGGATCATAACTGTGTGCCTTGTTGCAAGCTTTGTGGCGGCCGACACCTGACGGCGGATAAACAATGCAGACAACGGTACCAGCTTCCCTACGTGGTGCGTGTTCGACGACAAGAAAGAGCCAGGGCGGAGCTAGCGACGGCGGCAGCCGAGGCATCGCAGCTGGCGAGCGCCCCCCAAGGAAGCCCCAGGAGGCGCTCGCGCTCTCGGAGCCGTTCAAGGTCGAAGCAGCGGCCCTCGTCTGGGACTCCAGCCACCGGGAGTCGCTCCGTGTCTAGGGAGGCGCGGGTGCGCTTTCCTGCAGCTGGTGGAGGTGGCGGCGCAGCCGGAGGCCAGACCACCTGGGCTGACAAGGCTAAGGGCAGCATCAGCACCGGCCGAGCGCGTGAGCAGTCTCAGGAGCATGTGTGTGGTAATAGGGATAAGGATAGGATTGCGCAATTGGAGAGAGAGAATCGTAGCTTAAAAGCAGCCGTTGACGGGCTTGTAAAAGAGATAGCTGAACTTAGGAGGGGCTTACCGTCCGGTAACAGCGGTAGCATAGGACAGGCTAGCAAACATGATGACCGGGTTGAGGTACCGACGTCTGTGGAAGCTGCAGAAGGGAACATGGATGATGAGGAGACGCCGGCTCCGAAAAAGAGGGCCCTCTCCTCGATGGTGCAGCCTCAAGGCAAGGTCCGTTCCGAGCTTAAAGAAATGATGGTGACATTGCAAGAAAGTGTAAATCAGGTCATTAGTAGACTGGAGCGGATAGAAGAGAGGGAAAATATCACGGATCAAAGATTATGCAAAATTGAAGTATACCTAAACGAGACGGTGGTTCCTGTTATGGAGCGGGAGTGCTCTCGGACGCTGGCCCAGCAGGGTAAGTCGTCGAGTGCAATCAAGCTCAAATTAAGTGAACCGACCTTACATAGCCAAGATGGCTCTGTTAAATAGTCAATTTAGTATTTGGCAGTGGAATTGTAGGGGGTTCAATCATAAGAAGGCGTCCCTGCAGCAGTTTGTTAGAAGCCATGGCGTGAAACCTCAGGTTATCATGTTACAGGAAACTCTGACGTCTAGCGTGACCTTAACGGGTTTCAAAGCAGAGGTTAAGGGTAATGAGCAGGGCAGAGGACTCGTAACTCTCATTAATAGGAGGTTGGCGTATGTTAGGCATGATCTTCACATGGCGGACTGCAGGATTGAATATATTATGGTGGAGGTAATTTTAGGTCGGCAAGGGGCATGTCAGAGGAGCGTTTACCTGCTTAACCTGTACAGTAGCCCCCGGGACACGAAGCAGAGTTTCAAATCTCTCTTGACCAAGGCAGCCAATCTGGCTAAGGATGCGCCATTGCTTATTGGAGGAGACTTTAATGCACCCTATCATGTGTGGAAGTATGCTTATAGCACTACTAAAGGAGAGAGACTATGGCAGCAGGCACTAGACTTGAATTTATCTCTGATTACAGACCCTGCGTATCCCACTAGATGCGGCACGTCGACATGTAGAGATTCGACGCCGGACCTCACTTTTGTTCGGGGGGTGGTGGATTCGTCCTGGTCTAATTCTAACATAGATTTTGGTAGCGATCATTACATTCTTATGATTACTTTGGTAGTGGCTAATAAAAAGGAGCGCACATTCAGGGTAGTTGACTGGGATGCATTTAGGAAACGAAGAATGGAGCGAATCGAAGATAAGAGGAGTGAGTTGACCTTGGAACAGTGGACTAGTCAGCTTAAAAGTGACGTTGAGGCGACCACTAAGGAGGTGAAGACCGATATTGACACAGACCGAATGGATAGTCGCCTAGCGCATTTGTTGGAAGCCAAGCAGTCAATGTTAGTGAGATGGAAGGGTCAGAGGTTGAATAGAAGGCTCAGAAAGCGCATAGCAATGATTAATCGAGAAATTGAAGACCATTGTCGGGTACTGTGCAAGCAGCAATGGGATGAAGTATGTAATTCTATTGATGGTCGCATTAAAAGGGGAGGTGGCTGGAGTTTGCTCAGACATTTACTAGATGAGACAAACACTAAATCTAATCAGAGGACGGTGATAGGTAAGCTGGTTCATCAGGCGTGTCGGGACTCCACGGAGGAAGAGTTGCTGAAGGTACTAGCTGACAGATACCTTCCATTGGAGACCTCGCACGATACACCTGACGTAGTTTTGGAATATCGTGGGGATGAGAATAGCGATATGGATGAGGAATTTACTGAAAGTGATATAAGGGTGGCGCTGCAGGATCTCAATGGTCGATCGGCATCAGGGCCGGATGGAATCACAAATAAAATGTTACGGAATTTAGATGAGGGGTCCATTGAGTTCCTAACTCGGGAGATAAACAGCCGATGGAAGGAAGGCTCTTTCCCGGAAGAGTGGAAGCTTGCAACTACTGTTCTGATACCCAAACCGGGGAAAGTTATAGGGCTTGAAAATCTCAGACCCATTTCCCTGACATCGTGTTTGGGGAAAGTCGCTGAGCATGTCATTTTAAATAGGCTAACGCGCTATGTTGAGGGCAATGGGGTCTTTCCGCACTCGATGATAGGATTTCGGCCCGGCCTCTCGACTCAGGATGCTATGATCAGGATTAAGCATCAGCTACTTGATCGGCGGACAAGGGATACTAAGGTACTACTTGGACTTGATGTAGAAAAAGCTTTCGATAATATCCGACATTCTTTCATTCTACGGGTGCTATCGGATTTGAATCTGGGGCAGCGGCTTTTCCATTTTGTCAAGGCTTTCCTTACGGGTAGAAGGACATGTCTTAGGTTAGGGGAGATCAAGTCGGAAGTCTATAAATTGGGTTGCCGTGGTACGCCACAGGGATCCGTACTATCGCCTATGTTATTCAATCTTGCGATGTCAAAGTTGGCTAATATACTGGACACTGTCCAGGGTATTGGCTATACTATCTACGCGGATGACGTTACTATATGGAGTGTCGGTGGTAGTGACGGAGAGCTTGAGGCTAGGTTGCAGGAGGTGGTAACACTTACGGAAGAGTATTTAGGTCTTATGGGGCTCAAGTGCTCCACTATAAAGTCGGAGTTGTTGATCTTCAAATCTAAGAAGCTGGGTCGTAGGCCGAAGGATTGGGTACCAGAAGTTGAGACTTGCATTAGAATCCACACTAGAGATGGGTCGTTGATACCGAAAGTTGAGGCTATCAGGGTTCTGGGTTTGGTAGTTGAAGCGAATGGATCGAATAACAGAACCATTCAACGTATTACCAAGAAGACGGAGGCGGCCATAAGACTTATCCGAAGGATCTCTAATAGGCATAGGGGTTTAGGCGAAGAGGGCGCGATGCGGCTAGTTCACGCATTTATTCTGTGTCATTTCTCCTATGTGGCAGCTATGCTAAATTGGAATAGGGGGGAGAAAGATAAGTTGGAAGCTTTAATTAGAAAAGCCGTTAAAGCGGCGCTGGGTCTGCCTGTGAGTACGTCAAACGATATGTTGTTGCGACTGGGTTTGCATAATACTTTAGATGAAATTGCCGAGGCTCAGCGTACGGCACAGAGAGAGCGGTTGCTTGGTACACCAGCGGGTAGGCATATCTTAGAGTCAATCGGAGAATCGGTGGCTGTGTCGCGCGATGAGGCACGGCTACACGAGTTGAACGTTAACCTTCGGACCAATATCATGGTTCGTCCGTTTCTGCGGAATGTGCACCCTGTGCACAATGTAGGGAGGCGGATGGCAAGAGCTAGGGCTTTGTTGCGAGAAGCAAAGGATCAGGAGGAGGAGTCTGCGTTCGTTGACGCGGCATGGATTAATGGGAAAGACGGTTATTCGGTGGTGGTGGTAGATGGAAAAGGGAGCGTTCGAAATGCCGCTTCCATTTATGCAAAGGATCCGGGGGCTGCTGAGCAGGTGGCTATTGCTTTAGCACTACTTGATTCAGGAAGAGTTTCGGTGTTCAGTGACTCGCGATCTGCGATTAAAGCCTTGTCGAGGGGACTTGTTGCGGAACCAGCTTACAGAATGCTGCAGGGTAGGGATATCACTCCGCATACAGTTACTTGGTTTCCGGCGCACATGGGGTCAGTAGAGAGAGCCCCGCGTAACCTCAACGAGGTGGCGCACAGGGAGGCACGAGGATTAGTGTGCCGTGCCCTCCCTGATGGGGCTGTATCTCCCGCTCCTGAGTTCAGGGACCAGATGTTAACCTACAACGAGATCACCAAGCACTATTACTTAGAACGCAGGGCATTCCCCCTGCCACATTCTAAATTAAATAGGCCACAGGCGGTTACATTGCGGCTTTTTCAGACACGGACGTACCCTAACCCGGTAGTCATGAATAAAATTAATCCGGACTGTGGGGTTTCAGTCTATTGCATTAAGTGTGGGGGTTTGGTCGATTTAGAACACATGCTCTGGCGCTGCTCGGCGTTGGCCGGTGATGGTTCTCAAGGTGAACGGTGGTGGCAGCGCATGCTGCACAGTGAAGTGCTGGCGGACCAACTCGGGGCTGTCCAGAGGGCCCGTGTGGCGGCAGAGGGGCTCGGCCTCTCTGTCCCGACGTGGGAGCGGCCCGCATCAGTCCCAGACTGATTCCTCAGGACCCAAATAAAGTTCTTCATACCATACCATATACCGCCTTCAACGCGTTTCGAACGCGCTGCCCAAGGCGGTGGCAAGTCAAGTTCAAGTCGAGGAGCGTTTATGAATACGGGGGTAAGGCAGAGAGGCCACAGCGTCTTACACCAGCTTCTTACACGGGCCGTAACGCGCTAGCACAAACGCGTTAGAAACGCGCAGTCTTTCGTTAATGTTGGGTATTTATTGTCATCGTGGTGCGTGTGTCCATGTGCACTTTGTGCGTAGTGATTCTGCTCCTGGACGCCGTGCGGTACAGACGCAGAATGGAGGGCTCCTCGAGAGCTGCGACAGCGGCCGATGTTGGCCGTGGTGCACCGTGCTCTGGATTACCGTGTCATCTTGCCTCCGTTACCAACAGGTGAAGGACAAAGGCGCGCAGTTGTATTACACTGCGACGTTACTGGACGCCCGTATAGAATCGACGACTTCCGGAAGCCCTTGAAGGATGCTGGAATAATTCAGCAGGTAGGCGGCATTGGTGTATACCAAATGTCTCACGTGTGGCTGCTGAACTTGAAGACAGATGAGGCAAAGCAAGCGCTGATAGACGCCGGACCGCTACTGGTGAAGAATCGGCCGTGCCTCATTATTGACCCGGCACGGCAAGAGCTCAGGATCAAGCTACACTGGGTCGCTTTCGATGTTACTTCTGAGACCATACGACGAGCCTTTCGAGAGTATGGTGAGGTAAAGGAAGTCATCAGCGATCAGTGGAAGGCGGAGGACTTTGAAGGTGCCGAGTCAACCACTCGTCTCGTGCGTCTTTTTCTGCGTGAGGGTGTCACACCAGACCGCGTCCCGCATCAGATGCGCCTTGGTAGTGGCACTGCGCTTGTGGTTGTACCTGGACTTGCGCCGTTATGCCTTCGTTGCCACAATACTGGACACATCCGACGTGAATGCCGAGTGCCCAGGTGCGCAGCTTGCCGAGCGTTCGGGCATGAGCAGGCTAATTGTACTCGCTCGTACGCCAGAGTTGCAAGCGCAGGCGGAGACGTGGATCGGAGCGGAGAGCGTGGCTGCAGTGGCGGCGTCTACCAGCGACGCGGCCACGGCGGTCGCGTCCACCAGAGACGCCGTCTCGCAAGAGAACACGGCCGCAGACGCTCAGGCATGAGACACCACTCACGCAGGCGCATCAACAGTGCAGCACGAAGAAGAGGAAGTTTCGCCAGAACGCACTTCGGAAACAGTCTTTTCGAAGCAGCAGCCGCCAACAAGCGTGTCTGGGACTGATGGGAAAACAGATACACTCAGAACTGCAGCAAGCGAAGCCGTCGCGCCGCTGGGAGACAATGACTCCACGGACGAAGCTGCAATGGACGCCGAGGCAACACCTGCGAAGCGTCGACTCAACGAAGCAGGAAAGACATCACAAGACACGCGGCTGCGAGCAATGGAGAGGCGTGAGAACGTGCCCGGAACCAAGAAGCCTCGAGTGGCCAGCCAACAGCGGTCGGCGTCGCTTACGCGCGGCGGCGGCGGCAAGTCGACGCTCTAGGCGTCGACTGGACTGTGGGACACTATACGGCAAGGTATATGGAGGGAACGTCGTAGGCTCGGTATGGTATCACTCACCAATATGGGGTCCTTGGAGAGGGCGATAAAAATTGCTACACTTATTGTCCGTGGGCTTACTGCCAAGAGGCGGCAAAATCAACTTTACCGCCTAGTAACGGAGCACAACCTCGATATTGTAGCCATTCAGGAGACCAAAGTGGAGGGAGAGGACCAGACGGAGCGTATGGTGCGTTCTTTTGCGAGACGCTATGAATTTTGTGTTGCCCATGCGGTAGGCTTGTCTTCGGGGTGCATTTTGTTAATTCAGCAGAGCTGTGAGTCAGGCCGTTTCATTGTATGTGACTTTTCCCTGTCATCAGAAAATTGGCGTGTAATTTGTCTGTGCGCACCAACTAAGGCTCAAGAGCGAAGGGAATTTTTTGAAGAAATTGAGTCATACTTAAAGTGTGAGCGCAGACTAATTTTAGCGGGAGATTTCAATTGTGTCTGTGCGGGCCGTGACAAAACCAGTGGGAAGAAACACAATGATGCGAGTACTGCCGTTTTGAGAGATATGACCGCCGAATTTCATCTAGAAGATGTGGGTGAATGTCTTTGAAGCGGAAAATCAGTCATTTTTACTCACTTTCAGGGTACGAGCCATGCTAGACTTGACAGAGTGTACGTGTCAGCTGAGTTTATTCCTTTGTGTTGGGATTACAGTGTCACACCTGTTGCGTTAAGTGATCATTGTTTGGTTTCTTTCTGTGTTGGAAAACAAAGAAGGAATAACAAAGTATTTTCTTGGGATCTCTGTAAATTTAATGCAAACTTGCTGAAAGATGACGAGTTCTGTAAGCAGTTTCTCGAGGCTATAGATAAAATAACAACTCAAAACTTAGATAGTTGGGGACATAAATGGGAAGTTTGTAAGCAAACAATTAAATTAAAAGCACTTGAAAGGGCCAGTGTTTTGAGACACGCGGAAAAAGAAATTCAGTCCCGTCTTAGATGGAATCTGCAGCAATTATTGGAAGCGGAAAGTGCACAACCCGGTTACTTCTCAGAAGACATAAAAAGCATGAAGCAAAAACTTGAGTTGATAGACCAAGAGCGATACAAGGGAGCATTGATTCGTGCCAGAGCTGAGTACTTGTGCACAGGTGAAATGCCAACAAAACGTGCCTTGGGAGTCGAAAAGAAATATGCTTCAAAAAATGAAATAACAGAAATAGAACATAATGGGTCATTGCTTACCAACACGGAAAAAATAGCAAGTTCTTTTTTCGAATATTAGAAATTACTGTTTTCTCGTGGTCAAGTTGACGCTGATCGATTCAAAAATGACTTCGTTTCACTGATGCCAACATTAGACGACGAAACCAAGGAAATATTAGAAGTACCCATAACAGCAGAGGAGGTTAAGGAGCCGATTGATCGTTTAAATAATGGCAAGTCACCGGGGCCGGTTGGCTTAGGCGCTGCATTGTACAAGGCGTTTAAGGGGGTTATCGCACCAGTTTTGACTGAAGTATACAACGAGGCTTATGAGAAAAAAGATCTTCCGCCGTGCTTTCTGTCAGCACACACGGTCTTAATACCAAAAACTGAAGACCCAATCAAATTGCGTGATGTTACATCGTATAGACCCATTTGTCTGACAAACATAGATTATAAAATATTAATGAAAGTATTGGCTAACAGGTTGCAGACAGTAATGAAAGATTTAGTCGGTCCGCACCAAACCTGCGGAATAAAAGGAAGGACAATTATGACAAACATACACATAGCACGATCAATCCTTGAATGCTGTGACGCAATGCAACGCAGTGTCGCCATGCTGCAGGTTGACCTTGAGAAGGCATTCGACCGCGTGCCGCATGACTTGCTTCTATCTATACTTGATTATGTGAATGTAGGCAATGTGATCAGCGAAGGTGTGCGGATGGCTTACGCCGGATGTACAACGAGACTGATAATAAACAAATCAGTAGGAGAGCGCATACCGGTACAGCGCTCAGTAAGACAAGGGTGCCCGTTACCACCGCTTCTCTTTTGTATATATATTGAACCTTTTTGTCTAAGCGTAATTAGGAACGAAGCGATACGAGGATTCAACTTATATAAAGCCGAGGTCAGCCTTCGTGCTTACGCTGATGACATTGCAGTTTTCTGTGTTGATCATGAAAGTGTAATGCACACTGTCAATGCTGTAAGAAGTTTTTGTCAGGCAAGTGGTAGTGCTGTAAACTGGGACAAATGCCTTGGGTTTTGGCATGGGGAATGGGACGTTGCTCCCAGGGTGTTTATGAACATTAAATGGCAAGAAACACCGACAAAATACTTAGGTGTGCCCCTGCAGTACTACTGTGACAGCGAGCCTTATTGGAAAAAACAAACAGAAGTGTTGCGTGAAAAAGCACAGAAATGGAAAGGCTGGGATAAGCCCATTTTCGCACGGGCCACGACTTGCAACATATTTCTCGTAAGCAAGCTATGGTATGTAATGCAGGTCTTACATTGCAGCAGGTTAAATGTACAAAAAATGCACAGAGTGTTCGCGGTCTTTATTTGGAGCTCCGTATGGGAAAAAAACGAGCCGTACAAATCTGTTTAAAGGAGTGCGTGATGGTGGGCTTGGTTTAGTACATCTGTATGTAAGACAACTTGTCAGTCGATATGTTTTTCTCCGAGATGTAGATGACACGTTTCTCAGAACTATGATTCAACTAAGGCTGGGTAAAGTGCTACCGGAATTTGTTGTGTCTTCGGTGTGTGAGCAAGGACCAGTACGGGGATGTCTAAAAGAAGTAGTTACATCTTTCCGTTTCTTATCGGTACGCTTTTCTTTGCAATACTTGACCGAGGTGTCACGTAAGAAACTGTATAAAGACCTCGTTGATGTGTTATTTCCAGTGTCATTGTACCGTGAATTATACTGTGTAGGCCCAGGAAAAGATGTCTTGAAACGCGTTAAAAGAATGCTTGTTGCGCCAGGGGTTTAAAACCTTTTTTTAAAGCTGCACACGGGAACCTTACCCGTTAAACATGGTTAGAAGACAGGGGTTTATTTGTTCTATGGGGTACTAACTGTTTATTATGCAAAAAACCCGAGACCATTCAACACGTGTTTTTAGATTGCTGGAGCGGGGTGTTCTTCTGGGACATCTTACAGAGAACTCTGAAAAAAGAGTTGCCATTAAATCCGCATGGAATCCGTTATCTCTCGGTTGAAAACGATGATGGCGTGCCTTTTGATCCTGTCATGCTCCTGGGCCTGCAAAGCATATGGCGAACGCGGACGGCTGCACACAATGCAGATATTGATGTGCGACCCGTTCGCGAACATTTTTGCGAATCTGTGTCCCATTTTGTCGAAGTGCAGAAGGTGCAGACGTTTGTACCGGATTGGGTTCCTAGATTGGAACTTTTGTTGCATATGCCGAAATACTGATTACATGCAGTCAGCAAACAGCTGACGGTTCACCGATATAAGATCCTGTTAGTATGTTCTTCTGCGCTCGTCAGATCTGTGACATACGAGGCAAAAAAAAAGCTTCGTGGCGTAGTGGCTAGCGCCGCGCTTTTGGAGGCGAGGGGTCCGTGGTTCGATTCCGCGCTACAGACACAACTTTCGGAATATTTTTTTTCACACTGGAAGGCACTAGAAGAAGGTAGTTTTTGAAATAGGTATGGCCTTGGAAATCTGTTCTTGAATGACGTGTCGAAGCACGGCAGCCGACGGAATTGGTTGCCGCAGTTGCTGCTGCTGTGGGAGCTCCTGACGCTGAGGAAACCGCAGGAGAGACAGTTGATGAGCCACCTCCTCACGCAGAAAGTCTTATTTGTGCGAGGAGGTATGAGTGGTCAGGCATGACGTCCAGTGCAGCGAGTGGTTGCTTAGTCTGAGATGAACGTCGGGGGAGAGCCTGCTGCCTCCTTAATTTGCCATAGCTGTGGCACAGCGTTACCACTTAAGACACAGTGCCAGTGGACTTCGCAAGAAGCATTTGAAAGACATTGTGCTCAACACCCCGCATAATATGGTGTATTTTGACACTGTCGCGCACTGAGGCATCGACGCGCCTGCAGAGGTCAATTCTATCCTCGATATAGGTGGTAAAAGTTTCATTTGGTTCCTGTGTCCGTGTGCGCAGGTGTACTTCGGCGCGTAACTTCCGTGCGGCAGGGAGACCGAAAACGGTGGATATTGCCTCCTTAAAAGCGGACCAGTTCTCAAACTCAGATTCGTGGTTCGCATACCACAGCTTCGTCATGCTAGCCAGGTAAAAGTTCATGGTACTCAACTTAGCAGCGTAATCCCACTTGTTGGGTCCACAAAAGTTGTCGTAGGACTTCAGCCAGTCCTCGACGTCCTGGTCTTCCGTGCCCGAAAATACCGGGTGCTCTCGCTGGCGAACCGGGCCGAAGCAAATGGCGGCCGGGAGAGGTGGCGTCTGTTGGGCAGCGTCAGCTTACATGCTCGAGTGCAACGTGTGGGATCGGAGTTCCAGGGTGCCGGCGATGTGCGTACCCAGCACCTCCACCAAATGTAAAGAGGTTTATTGGACGAGTCTAACAAACAGGCGGTTTGTACATAGGGAGAACAAGATGATGGTGTTCATACGACGAATCTCATGCCTTCTGCTCGTGATGATGATCGCTGAGCCCGGGATGTCATTGTCTTCATTTCCTCATTATTCGTTTATTAATCTCACTTTAGTTTTCTGAGGAATATTTTGTTTTGCTTGCCGGCATGAAATCATGTGTAATGGGCCCCGTCCATCTCCAACACATCCGCGCCCCCAAGATCTGTGACAACATTGGCGAGCCTGCCAGTATTTACTTCCGGCCCTGTCACTGATCTTGGTGGTCTACAGATGGAGTGGGAATATTTGGCGGCGATAACTAAAAATTGAAACCTGTCAAAGGAGGAGGCGATGACGTTTTTAGAGTATGATCAGCAAAAGAAGGAAAATCAGCACTAAATAGAAAAAGGAATCTTAGAGATAAAGATTAAGCTAGCAGAAATGAATGCAGATTCCCGCGAGGCCACTAGCACACCAAGGGCGGCGTCATCTGACTCACCTTCTCCCAAACTAAGCCAAATTTTCCCCAGGAAACAAATGGCACACTTCCGTGAACGAAGGGATGACCTAGATGCGTATTTACATCTATTCGAGAGGATCGCAGTCGGGCAAGGTTGGGAGAAGAGCGAGTGGGCCAGTGCCGTAAGCCTGCGTTTGGTAGGGGAGGTTCTGAGTGTGTTTGGCTGCATGCCAGCAGAGGAGTCGCGTGACTAGGAAAAGGTCAAAAAAGCTTAATTTCAGAAGTTCAGGCTGACCGTCGAAGGGTCTCGTGAGAAGTAGGTCTTGCCCTGAGGATTATGAAACTGACGTGTGCCGCCTTGCGAATTATTTGACAGGTAGATGGACCTGTCAGAAACAGAAAAAAAACATACTTACAAACGTAGCTTTCGCATAAAGAGCGAAAGCTACACGTTGTGGAAGAAATGGCCGAGGATGCCGACCAGTTTTGGAGGCACAACGATTAAGTAATCTAGGAAAGGGGATCAGAGATGCTCCCACTTCAGAAGATGAGTTAAGCGACAGAACCGAGATGAGTGGGCGCAGGGCACAGCAGAGATGTTTCTTCTGTGACCGTCCCGGTCATCAAGCAGTTCATTTCGTGCTGGACGTGAAGACCAACGTGAGCGGATATATTGTGAATGGTGTAGCAAGAGCGGACACAAAATGCAGACGCAGATCACAACAAGTGTCAGCGGTTATAGCGCCTATAGTGAAACTCTCGAAGTTCGGAGGTCCGAAGAAAAGGAGAGATTAGAGGTTATAAGGTGTAGCTATTGTCGAGAGGAAGGAGTGAGATATGCCAGTGGTAGAAGGTAAAGTAGAAGGAAAGAAGGCTACGGTGTTAAGAGACACGGGTCGATAGATAGATAAATAGATAAACTTTATTACAAAGATAGAGTTTTGTCTTGCCCCGAAGGGGCATCGCTAATGGTCGGGGCCCCTAGTCCAGGGCTCCGCTGGCTCTTGCCATCTTCTATGCTCTCTGGATCAGCTTGAGCTGGTCGTCGAGGGCCGAGCTGGACAGCAGTGCTTCCCATTGCTCCCTCGTGGTGTTCGTGTCATGGTGTTCTATGTTGTGTAGCGTGCACTCCCACGTAATGTGGTATAGGGTTGGTGTGGCCCCACACAACGGGCATTCGATCCCGTAGGCTGTGGGGTGCATGCGATGTAATACGTGTAGGTTCGTATAAGTGCCTGTCTTGAGCCTGCGCCAGGCAGCGGCATCCTCCGTCTTTAGTATTCGATGTTGTGGGGGATATCGCAAGCGACTCCCTCTCTGGTAGTTCAGGATTGCTGAATACTCGGGTCAATTTGGTCTGGGTCATCTGCCGTCGGCGTGATGAGTGCTCGGTTATGTGCAAATTCTCGAGCTGCTCTGTCGGCATACAGGTTACCCGTGATGGCAGCGTGGCCCGGTATCCAATTGATGGTTTGGATGGTGTTGTCATCAGTGTCCTCTTTGGGTATTTGGGCTAGGACTTGTGCCGCAGGTCTTGCGATTCTTCGCTGTAGGAAGTTGCGGCAGGCCTGCTGGGAATCCGTGAGGATCGTCAGTGCTTTGTTTGGGAGTTGGCTTTCGCGAATGGCTAACGCGAGGGTCAGCTCTTCGGCTTCAGTGATCGTGCAGGGGCGGGTCGATGCACTGGAGGCGACGTGACCTCGGCGGTCGCAGACCACTGCCACTGCACCCTTATTCTTCGTTCCGTACATAGCGGCGTCCGTAAAACGGGCCGTGGCATGGAACCTGAATGTTTTCTCTACGTACTGGGCCCTCGCTTTCCTCCTTCAGGAGTGAAGGGTGAGAACACCGTGCTAGTAAAGAGAAGTTTGGCACGTCCAAAAAATTTGCGTAGCTTGCACTGTAGGTGCAATGCTAAACAGACAGCATAGCTGATGGGCACCTAGCTAGTCCTGGCTTTTGGACTAGGCTAAGCACTACTAAGACATGCCCAGCATTTCCAGAATTTATTGAGTATTGATCAATTATCCATGAGCTATTGATTGGCTATCAATTGGCTATCGCAAGTTATTCGCCACGAATTTGGGCTACGCTAAGCACAACCAAGTCATCCCCAGCATTTTCCGGAATTTATTGATTATTGGTCGATTATCGATAAGGTATTGATTGG
This sequence comes from Dermacentor silvarum, assembly GCF_013339745.2. NCBI lineage: Eukaryota > Metazoa > Arthropoda > Arachnida > Ixodida > Ixodidae > Dermacentor > Dermacentor silvarum. Next base: position 82,560,494 of record NC_051156.1, on the reverse strand, counting down.
CTATCCATTGGCTATCGCAAGGTATTCGCCACGAATTTGGGCTAGGTTGAGTACTACCAAGACATTCCCAGCATTTTCCGTAATTTATTGATTACTGATTCAATATCGATTAGCTATTGATTGGCTATCGATAACTGACTAAGCTTAAGTAGTCCCAACCATGCTTAGCTAGTTCACAGGGGTATGTGTCATTGCGCTTAGACCCTTTCTGTACCGGCGGAGCAAGCGGACGCATCTCACCTCGGCTCCGTGTTTTTTTTTTTTTCTTGAACTGCGGTGTTTTTGAGTCGCCCCTTAATGAAAGTGCGTCGACCGGATGCATGAAGTTGTTTGGACTATCGGGAACCCAAATTCCGAGCTAGGGGACCGCTTTTTTCCGAATTTAGAGGACTTTTTTGTGCCCGAGAGGAGCGCCCGCGGCTGGGCCTAACGTCGACTTCGGCCTTGGCCGGGGGAGCGGTAGGCCCAGCCCGAGCCTCGGTGAAGCCGCCAGCGGAACATCGAAGCATCGGTAATTACGCAAGTGAGCATTGACCTAAAATGACTATCGCTATGCGTGTAGAGGTGGACGGCATCGAAATTTCGCCGAACCAGTGCACAAGAGCGCAGGCTGGAAAACTGTCGGCGAGAGAGTCAGGCACAAAGGCATGGGCAAGCTAGGCCTAAATCCCGTACTTCAAACAAGCCAAGATGGCGCCAAGGCCACGGCTGATTTCAACAGCTGGAGCAACAACCTCGGCGGTGGCGCCTCTGGCAGTGATACACGTCACTCAAGGGCGAAACGTGTAAACAAGGGCAAATTGTTGAAGGGCGTGCGCATGCCAGACTTGCCGCGCGGCGACATAAAGATCGTGTTACGACCACGAGGCGGGCTCCACGTGAGCGAAGTGACCCGCGTTGAACTAAGTCGTGCAATTGCGGCGGCAGCACAGATCCCCGCAAATGAAGCAAGTGAAGACGTTGTGTGTCTCAACTTCCAGCAGAATATCGTCGTGGTGAGCACCTCCAAGAGAGAGCACGCCGATCGATACGCTGCCGTAGGAAGGATCGAAATACGCGGCACGGCGCACGAATTAAGTACCTACGAACGGCCGCCACGGCACGGTGAAGGGCGTCATAAGGGGCATCGCGCTCGAGAATACGGCCCAGGAGATTCAGGACAATGTTGTGCACAAGCATAACCCAACGGCCCTCCAGGGAAACCGAATGGGTAAGACCTGATCAGTCGCCATTGCTTTCGAAGGGCACAAAGTACCCAATTACGTGAAATACGGCAACATGCTCACGGAGTGCACGTTGCACAGAAAAGAAATCGATGTATGCTATGCGTGCAGAAGAGTGGGCCACAGAATAGACGTGTGCCCGGATCCTTCGAACACGATCTGCCGAGGGTGCGGAATCGTCAACCCCGCCGAAGACCACGGATGTGTCCCGAAGTGTGGCCTGTGCGGAGGCAATCACCTGACCCCGGACAAGGCCTGCAAAGCCCGCTACAAGATGCTCTACGTCGTCCGCCGGCGGCGCTGGGCACGGTGCCGAGCGCAGGAAGAAGACGCCGGGAGAATGAACCGGCGTCTTCAGAGGCTGGGGCCACGCAACTTGCACCAAATAATCAAGAGGCGATGGACGCCGATGAGAGCCCCGCGAGCGGTCAGGAAGCGGCCACCTCAGAGACCGTGACCACGGCAACGACACAGATCCCGCGAGAAGGAAAACTGACGGCCATTTTGGCGGCAATTTCCCAAATTAACGAAAGGCTAGAGAAATGGACGCCCGACTCGAAGCTGTCGAGAGTTAGCTAAACACACCATCGGTGAAGCACAAGCGCCTAGCACTAAATGTAACCTCAACATCGTTGAGGAATCGCTTCGCGTCCCTGAAAAGTGAGCGGGCCGAAAGAATCAAAGACGCGATCACGAAAAGGCGCAATCGACTCGACACGTCCGCAAAGGATGAGTAAGAAGCACAAGAAGAAGACCGGGGGGAACACCACCGTATTTTACCAATGGAACTGCTGCGGGATTCGCAACAAAGAAGCGTAACTACTGTTGCACATTGACGGGCAAGAAAACAAGCCCGATGTAATTGCTCTACAGGAAACAAACGGGAAACCAAGACTCCCGGGGTACGTCACTTACACGGACCCCACAGAGAAGGGAACGGCGGTGCTCGTCCGCAGCAACGTGGCGGCAACTCAACATGCCACGGCGGAGGGTGGCTGCGAGCACACGCTGGTCGAAATTTATGCAAGAGAAATTGGCAGCTCGGGCAATCTATTTGTAATGAGCGCGTACTGCCAGCCGTCACAAAGGCAGTACGAATTTGACTGCATCGTGAGCCAGGCGAAAGGGTTGGCAGGGACCAGGCCGCTCCTGATCCTCGGCGACTTTAACGCCCCTCACACAACGTGGGGCTATAAGTTCCAGTCCAAGAGAGAAAAAGCGTTGACCAAAAAAGCAATGGAGGATCACGAGATTGCCCTCCTGAACGAGCCAGACGTAACCATCAGAAGAGGCAACAGTGCCGCGAGAGACACTACGCCAGACCTGTCGTGGTTATCGGGCACACTAGACGTCTCCTGGAGATGCGAAGAAGTGAACCTGAGGTCTGATCACAGCGTGATCGGCATCACTATTCGAGGCTCCCGATATCGGGCTGTGCTGGGGACGGCACGGATCACGGATTGGGACAAGATGAGAAAGTTTACCCAAGAACAAGAAGAGGCGTCTGAGAAAGAATCGGGACAAGCTGAAAGAAAACAGACCTACACCGAATGGGCGAGGGACCAGACGAAGGCACTCCAAAAATTTACCCAAGAAATCGCAACGACGTCGCAGACACCGTACGTGGACGCCAGACTGACCCATATGTGGGCGGCCCGGCACTCACTAACGCGGCGGTGTAAACGTCAGAGACACAATAGAAAGCTGGCCAAGCGCATAGCAGTCTTGAACAAACAGATCACTGAGCACGCGGCCAAACTATGCAGGGAAAATTGGCTGAAGACCTGCGATGGCCTGCAGGGCAAGCTCTCGACGTGGAAGACGTGGTGTTTGTTGAGGCATCTGATCGACCCGCTGAGTAGCAAAACTGCGACCAATCGCAACCTTACCAAAGTATTGAACACGTACAAGGGAGACGGCCGCAGGCTTCTAGAAGACCTGAAGGCGAAGTACCCCTAAAGACAGAGAAGGGCAAGTACCCGGTGCCCGAGAGGTACGAACGACCCGACAACGAAGAGCTGGACCGGCCGTTTACCATGACGGAACTGTGGACAGCGATAGATGAAAGTAACAAGAGAAGTGCACCCGGCAGGGACGCCATAACTTACAAACTACTCGGCAACATGAGCGGTGCAGCGGCCCGCGGCCTCTTAGAGCACATCAACGAAGCCTGGGAGAACTTGTGGTTGCCGAAGGAATGGACGGACGCCGAGGTCCGCTTCATTCCAAAGCCCGGCAAGGCCCTCACGATAGACAACATGCGGCCCATCTCCTTCACGTCCTGCGTGGGGAAGGTGATGGAGCGCTTGGTCCTTCGCCGGCTGCAGAAGCACCTCGAATAAACGGATCAAATGCCGGAGACGATGTATGGCTTCAGGCAACATCTCAGTACCCAAGACGTCATGATCCAACTCCACGAACTGGTCGTCAATTAGGCAACGAGGCACGGGCCGCGCGGGATACTCGCCCTCGACCTGAAGGGAGCGTTTGACAACGTGTCCCACGCAAGCGTGTTGCAAAGTCTGAACAAGACCAGGTGTGGCCAAAAGACATTCGGCTACATAAAAGATTTCTGTTAAACCGAACGGCGACCATCAGGATAGGCGAGGAGGGATCGGTCTTGTCGCCCCAGCTCTTCAATCTGGCTCTCCTGTCCCTGCCCGATCTACTCAAGCAAATCGAAGGCAAGGCCCCGCGTTCTACGGCGACGACATTACGGTGTGGACGGCCCGAGCCGGGTCCGATGCCTGACTGGAGGAAGCCTTGCAGCGGGCGGCAACAACCGTTCCGTATACGCCAAGTCGTGCGGACTATGCTGCACTCCCCAGAAATCGGAGGTGCGCATCATCCAACTGGCAAAGCCAAAGAAGGAGCTGCCGCCGAACGTGATCATCACCATCGACGGAACGGCCATCACGTCAACACAGCAGATTAGGATTCTCGGCCTACTGCTGCAGAGCGACGGGAAGGCACACGCCGCCGTCACAAAGATCAAAACTACAACCGAACAGATATTTAGTATGCTTCAGAGGCTGTCTATCAGAAACCGAGGCCTTAAAGAGGACGATGCCATGCGCTTGGTACGCGCGTTCGTCGTGTCGCGGGTTACCTACTCCGCCCTGTATCTCCAGCTGACGAAGGCGAATAGGGACACTCTAAACACGATGCTTCGTAAGGGAACGAAGAAAGCACTGGGCATGCCCATATACTCGTCCACGCAAAGACTGCTAGACATGGGCGCCCACAACACGGTGGAGGAGCTCATCGAAGCCCAACTCTCTAATCAGAGAATCCGGCTGTCACACGGAACACGGACGAGCCATTCTACGCAAGATAGGATGGCAGATCGAGCCAGTACCGATCTAGGCGGCCCTTCCCGAAGACTGGAAGACGACCATTCAGACAAAAGCTCTTCCTCGGAACATGACGCGGGGCAAGAACGACGAGAGGCGCACCGCGCGGGCCAAAGCCATGGCCAGGAAGCTGGAAGAGAACCCCAGTTCCAGTCCAAGAGAGAAAAAGCGTTGACCAAAAAAGCAATGGAGGATCACGAGATTGCCCTCCTGAACGAGCCAGACGTAACCATCAGAAGAGGAAACAGTGCCGCGAGAGACACTACGCCAGACCTGTCGTGGTTATCGGGCACACTAGACGTCTCCTGGAGATGCGAAGAAGTGAACCTGAGGTCTGATCACAGCGTGATCGGCATCACTATTCGAGGCTCCCGATATCGGGCTGTGCTACACGGCCACCTCGTTCCGAAAACACAGTGACCGAGCAGTGGTGGTGGTTACGTCAAAAGACAGGCTTATCGTCAGCGCATCCCTGAAGACAACAGACCCCGCAGTTGCCGAAGAAGTGGCCGTGGCCCTCGCACTCACACAGTTGAGCGTGGACACCGTGGTCACCTACTCAAAGACAGCCTACGGAAGCTTCCGCAGGGGGGAAATTTCCTCCGCGGCCCGAGCCACTGTATCCAAGTGCAAGCCTCCGGGAAGAGCCATATAACTCGTGTGGGTCCCGGCTCACTCGCAGGTAGCAGGCAACACCATCCCCGACTACCATGCGACAGAAATGTCAATCCGGGCAGAGCACGAGCCGGAAGAGCTACCACACCCGGTTACCAGCTTTCGGGACATTACCCGGATGTACCGAGAGCAAAGGTGCAAACTGCCAGAACCACACCGCAAACTCACCAGGCAACAACAGACCATCCTGCGTCGAGCGCAGGCGGGATCGCTTGCGCATCCCGTACTGGTGAACCGCATGTACCCCGCAGAACATGATACGCTCTGTCCTTTTTGCAAAAGGGAAAAGGGCGCCCTGCCGCACATCTTGGCCGAGTGCACAGAACTCAAGACCCCCCTCCTCGCCTTCCCGCCCACACCGCCAATCCCCAACCCCTTGAGCGATGGGAGACCTTGTTATCCAGACCCGCCCTACCGATTCAGCTCGCACTGACGGACAGGGGCCAGGAGCTGCTGGGAACATATGGGTCCCGTAACTAGGGAACCACCCCGTCTGGTGCCTGTGGGCACTACCAATATATTTTGGGCCCAATAAACGTTTATTCATCATCATTTCTGTACTACCGCCAGGATTGGCCCACATTTTCTGTTGTCTGCACAGAACTGGCAAGCAAGAACGCTTCTGTTTGTTTCGATCGCGAGCACCGAAAGGCTGGATGAGGCTACGATGCCCTCAGTGAAAAGTATGGACCTTTTTCCAATTCAGCTATGCGCATGCGCGTACCCTCGCCCCAGCTGCATTCTACGCCGCGCCGCCATTATCGCAGGGCGGGTGTGGGAAGTGAGTGCGTGAACCCTTGCATGATCCGCGGCAATTTTCTGAGCTTGAGGGGCTGGACAATAATTTTTCTGGTGTTCTGGGCGAGGATATTGGTTAAAGGAAACACTTAGCAGTTAGTGGGAAAGACTGTACGTACTTTTGTTGATGAAAACGACTCCGTGAACTAACACTCGAGCAGCGTTAGTTCACGCAGCGACGAATCTCATGCCGGGCACTTGCTGTACTGTCGATTGCATAAACCGGCGTGGAATGGTGAACGTATTGTACGGGAGTGGAGCGCACTGTCAAATAAAAAAAATACTCCATGTTATCAGTGAGTTATCACGCGATTCTTGCTGAGTTAGGGAAGCCTGCGTTCTGGTAACAGCACGACACTAGCGCTGTGTTTATTGCACTTCTCGCCGTATACGACTGACTCGGAAGTCACGGCGATGTTTTAATCTACGGGTATGTATACCGCACGGATTACACCATTGGCTGAAGAAGGCGTTACCGCATGCAGACGGAAATAGCTGTACGGTTAGATGGGGCCAAATGAAAAGAAGAATCTCGCCACACAGCCGATCAGAATGCATCGTGCGAGGCCAAAGTGACACACTCGCGGTGCCGCATTATATAAAACTCGCGAGTCTTACTTTTCGCAGGCAAATGAAGCTTTACGCGCCTGAAAAAACAACGTGTTGCGTCCACTTACCTTCTACTTAGCCCCCCGTACTGTGTGGCGTCCGCTTTGTCCCCAGTATCATGCCATATACGATACATATCTCGAGATAAAACAACACTTGCACTGCAGCACACTCGCAGTACGTGTGCAGAAGTTTTGCACGTTGTTTTTTCATCATAGCGAGCTCCTTGCATGCCCGCTATTGAGGGCAAGTACGTACACCCGTGAGCAAACGTATACGGACCACAGGGTCGCCGAAAAAACTGAATTTCTTCGTAGTTAACATGCTTAAACTGAAATTTACGAGTACACTGGAAAGTTCGCAATTCCAAGTTTGGACTGCAGTCCTCAATTTCAAGTTGCATTCGCAGGCAGTTGAAACAAATCTACTTTATCGCGTAATCCCTGGTCCGTATACTTTTGCTCACGGGTGTACGTGCATGCCTATGTTGACAGCCTCCTTCAAGTCGAGCCACTCCGAACGACCGGTCGAGTTTATCCTGAAGAAAGTCCTACCGCGGCGCGTTTTACGATCAAACATGCCTTCGCCAGTTGAATCAAAGTACTGACCAAGCTGTTGAAGAATAAAGGCTGGTGCATCTCTCAAATCTTGGTTAGAAACGGCCTGCACGTTGCATCAGCATGTTGCCGTCGCGTCGGTAAATGTAAGATGTGTTATTGCTCCACGTGAGCAAATACGCGCGCGCTTGAGCAGGACGATGAGAAGCTACTTCAACAACACAAGCGACAAAAGGGGAAAAAAATCACAGCATATCCACGGGGTGAATGATGATGAGTGGGCGAAGCTCCGGAGGGAATCATCGGATCTCCCGCAATTAAGGGGACGCTAGCACAAACGCGTTAGAAACGTGCAGTACTCTCTAGTAAGGGGGAGCGGCCACAGCGTCTTACGCAGCCATTTACACATGCCGGAACGTGCACCGCGTTTGCCGACGCCATCACATGACTGCTGAGAGAGTATACCCCCCGTATTCATAAACGCTCCTCGACTTGAACTTGACTTGCCACCGCCTTGGGCAGCGCGTTCGAAACGCGTTGAAGGTAAGGCGGAGAGGCCACAGCGTCTTACACCAGCTTCTTACACGGGCCGTAACGCGCTAGCACAAACGCGTTAGAAACGCGCTAGAAACGCGGCCTTTCGTTAATGTTGGGTTATTATTGCCATCGTGGTGCGTGTGTCTATGTGCGCTTCGTGGCGTAGTGGGCTAACGCCGCGCGCTCGGAAGCGAGGGGTCCCTGGTTCCATTCGGCGCTACGGACACAACTGCGGAATTTTTAGGAGCGAAGCTCCTTATAGCGGCACCCGTTCCGTCCTCGTCGTAGTAGTGTGTAACCAGTCTGAGAAAAATGAGAAAAAAAAGTTGTCGCAGTTTCACCTGAAAGGTGAAGCATCAATTGCGATAGCAAATTTGAAGAGAGCTATACGGAGTAATGATAGCAGCTTTATCAGCTGTATAAACTTGGACATGCAGCAGCACCGGCAACACGCAGAACTGTTGTCGACGCCGTCGGCGTTTTGCCCGCGTTCGCTCAAAATGCGTGCGGCGTTGGTGACTGTTGCCGGAGCCTCTGATATAAATAGGCACTTGGTGCCGCAGCTAAACGTCGCGTCCCTTCCCTCCCCCTCCCCCCCACGGCCTTTTGTGCGTCGGAAGAAGGCACGTTTGCTCTACATATATGGTGATTGCAGAGGAGGAAAGAGACGCCTACTTCTGCAGCCCTTAAGGGAGCACAGAGCAGAACGCGCGTTTGTTCTCCGCCATGCGTTCACTCCCCGTGAATGCGCGCGTCCCTCGCGCCCTTTCACTCGCACATACAGCGTTCGGCGGCGCGCGGCCACGATTTCATCTCCATTGACGTCATACGGAACCTCACGGCGACGGCGACGGCGACGCTGACGGCAGAAATCTGCTTTTGAGTGTCCATATAATTGCTATCGCAATAAAATTCCGAAGTTGTGTCCGTAGCGCGGAATCGAACCAGGGACCCTTCGCTTCCGAGCGCGCGGCGTTAGCCCACCACGCCACGAAGCGCACATAGACACACGCACCACGATGGCAATAAATACCCAACATTAACCAAAGGCCGCATTTCTAGCGCGTTTCTAACGCGTTTGTGCTAGCGCGTTACGGCCCGTGTAAGAAGCTGGTGTAAGACGCTGTGGCCTCTTCGCCTTACCTTCAACGCGTTTCGAACGCGCCGCCCAAGGCGGTGGCAAGCCAAGTTCAAGTCGAGGAGCGTTTATGAATACGGGGGTATACTCTCTCAGCAGTCATGTGATGGCGTTGGCAAACGCGGTGCACGTTCCGGCATGTGTAAATGGCTGCGTAAGACGCTGTGGCCGCTCCCCCTTACTAGAGAGTACTGCACGTTTCTAACGCGTTTGTGCTAGCGTCCCCTTAAGCGGGAGATCCGATGATTCCCTCCGGAGCTTCGCCCACTCATCATCATTCACCCCGTGGATATGCTGTGATTTTTTTTTCTCATTTTTCTCAGACTGGTTACACACTACTACTACTACGACGGGGATGGAACGGGTGCCGCTATTAGGAGCTTCGCTCCTAAAAAAGCAGGAACGGCCGTCGCGAGAGACTGCTTGGTCAAACGCTACCATGCTCTGCGTAGAGGCGAGAAGCGGCGGGAGCGCGTCTTGCCCGTCATGTTTAGTTGAAGTGGCGGCCGCTAGAGGGGTCGCTTACTGGAAAAAGGTCCTTTGGCTGGACGTGGCGGCGCGTCCTCTACGATTCTACGTATTTCCAGCCAAACGCGCGTCGCGTCTGTTGCGCCTCGAGATCAATGTGATGGTATAGGTGTCTGGGGAAATAAAAACTGCCAGCGCTTCCACTGGGGTGGAGATGGAAGACCAGCGAAGCTGTGCTATGGTGAGAATTATGTATTTACAATTATGACTATTAAGTTGTGATGGTGTAATTGGTTATTTGAACTATTAAAGCATGAGAAATATATATGATCCGGTGGTTTTCGTTTATTTAGTGACTACAGGGACAATGGCCTTATGGTCGCAACGGTACATCGCCATATGGTGTACGACGAAGGGCACGTTCTTCATAAACACGTTACCAACGCCGCGCGCGTTCGGTGCGAACGCGGGCAAAATGCCGCTGCCGTCGACAACACTTGGGAGAGCGGGCACGTAGTAGTAAGTGGTTCATTTGGAAAGGGGAAATGTTGACGCTATCTTCTGCAGCCCTTGAGGGAGCACGGCTCAGCGCCAACGGGAATGGGTAAGTGGGGGAGAAAGGAGGATCGCACAGTCATAAGGTGCCTAAATACCCTCCTTGCCCACCGCTCCCCTTCCACTGGGAAGTCGCGTTTTGTTCTCCGCCATGCGTTCGCTCCCCGTGAAAGCACGCGTCCCTCGCCCTCGCGCGCTTTCACTCGCACTTACAGCATATGGCCAATCAGAGTTTTTTTTTCTATTGCCGGACGCGACCTTTGAAGAGTCAGCCCTTAATAGCTTCGCTGTAAAAAAACAATTTACTTCTACACTCTACAAAACTTACAAAATGGACGGACTCTCGTACGTACCGTTTTTCAGTGCGAAGTTCTCGGATGGTATGCAGGTACTGCCGTTGCCACATGATGACGTCGCATCTCTGGAAGAGCGCACAGCTTATTTCCCGTTTGCGCAATTAAATGCCGATAACATAAAGCAGCCTTTGCATTGTGCGCACGTTCATTTTAGGTATTTCGGAGTCACTGTCAGTGGCCACATCTTGAGCGAGTTCTGCAGTTGTCGGAATTTCATTTCGCACAATGTACTGATGCTCCTTTCTTAGTAGAGCTGCGAGGGTTATGAAGTTGCAGTCTTGTCCTCCCGGTTTTCGCAGAGGCATTCCCAGAGGTACAGGGAAATTGGTGCTTTATTCCATAGCCACTGAGAGTGTACATATGTTAATGTAATGAATAAGACAAGCCGACGATGAAGCAGTCGGCAAGCAAGCCACAGTGTTGGTGGTAGCCACGCGCCGAGAGCTTGCTCTTGCCTGGAGTTTGGCTACTTGTGATCCCGCCGCTTCTTGACGCTCGCCTGACGTTTCTCGCCGTTCCTTGACGTTCACACGTCAATAAATCACGTGACATATGGTGGAGGTAGCGTTGGTCCCCCTCACCAACCTGTAACTTCGCTCCCGGACGCTCCCTTCGGCTCCTGCAGTCATTATGGTCAACGACACCTCGACTCAGACTGACCCTTCGGCAGCGCCTGCCACTTGCAGCGCCATGTACCGTCAGCGGGATCCGCCCATCTTCAATGGCTCAGGTGACTCAGATAACAAATGGGACGATCAAATTAAGTTGACTCACGTCATGTTTTATCTCGCGGACATCGCGCAACTCTGGTATCGCAACCACAAGGCCGACATTTCCACCTGGTCGGTTTTCAAGAATTCCATTACGGACGTCTTTGGTCGGCCTACGGCCCGCAAGCTTCGCGCTGAGCAGCGCTTGCGTGAACGTGCGCAGCATCCAGGGGAGAATTCCACCGACTACATCGAAGATGTGCTTAATCTCTGCAACCGCATCAACACCATCATGATCGAGGAGGCGAAAATCAAGCACATACTGGAGGGAATCGAGGACGACGCTTTTCAGATGCTGCACACGGGAAATCCCACCAGATCGCTGCACTCGTCTCATTGTGTCAGAGCTTTCACGAGTTGCCTAGGCAGCGTACGATCGCTCGCCAAGCCCTCATGACGCCCGACACACTATCAAGCTTGCAGCTAGCTGCCCACCCTGCCGATGAACAGCCGCTGCTATCGACAATCAAGGACAATCGTGAAAAGGTTGCGCGTCGGCTTTCATTACTACCTCTGACGCACGAGCCTTCGCTGTCTTTGGCTCCGGACCTTCAACACGTCATTCGGACCCAAGTTGCGGAGGCCCTCCCGCCTGTGACTCATCAACCACCCGTCACTGCACCACTTACCTATGCTTCCGTCGCGGCTCGTCTCCCTCAACTACCTGCGCCATATGCTCGACCTGCGATGCCGACCCGTGCCTTGCTGACGACCGCGAATGCTGCGCCGCTCCCCTTTGCGAGTCCTTCGGCCCCTTTTTAGGGGCGAAGCCCCTTAGGGCCGAGCCTTGTCCCTCGTAATCCGTAGCTCTGGTTGGCGTGGAGGACAGCTATGTATGTATGCATATATATATATATATATATATATCTATAATATATATATATAGTGTGAGCGCTAACTGTACAGTTCATCATCGTCTTTATGTGTATATACCCATCCTCATAATCATCATCATATTGTCGGGTTGGTGTTCGTGGGCTGTCTCGCGCTGTGTGACAATAGAAGAGCACTGCCCTTCGTCCCGGGCGTCGACTCACAAGTGGTGGAGCGTGCGTTGTTATCCCCGTCCTCTTGCTCTACGGTCCTCTGGAGCTCCACTCTGGTCGACGGTTGTGCTCGCCAACACCAGTCATGGCACAAACTACCGCATCCACTGCTGCTACCACCTCAGCTCCGCCAGCTGGGCCTATTTGGTCCCCCACCGCAACGCAACGCGACCCTCAGGTTTTTTCTGGCCTTCGCGGGCGAAGACGTGGAAGACGTGGAAGAACACAAGCTCCGCTATGTTGCCTTCTACCTGGGGCAGGTCGCCCAAACTTGGTTTTTCAACCATGAGCGCGACTTCCCTGATTGGCCAGCATTTACTGCGCAGCTGCGACAGATATTTGGCACATCTGCTGGGCGCTCCGAAGTAGCGAAACAGAAGCTCGCTACCCGCATCCAGGGAGCCGACGAATCCTATACGTCTTACATTGAAGGCGTTCTGGCTCTCTGCCGTCGCGCTCAGAGTGACATGCCCGAAGGGGAGCGCATCCGCCCATATCCTGAAGGGTATCAACTCATTGCCTTTAACGCTCTGTAGTCCAGAGCCCCACTTCAGTTACTGACATCATCACGACATGCCAACGCCTTGCCACGATCTGCGCATTTCGTCTCCCACGCGCCTCCTGCGACGCTCACCTTACCGACAACGACGAGTTGCGAGCGCTCATCCGCATCATTGTGCGAGAGGAGCTTCACGGCCATGAAGTCCGTCCAGCCAACACCGCCATTGCGTCTCTGCGCGATCCCCGCCCAATTTGTGCGAGATCATCAAAGAAGAACTGGCATCCATGCCAACTGTCACACATGCCCGGTCCCCTGCGCCTGTTTGTGCAACTTCTTACGCCGAGATTGCTTCGCTGCCTGCGGTCCCAGTTCCATCTGCACCTGCCACCGTTGTCTGCGACCACCTGGCCTCGATGGCAGCGAAGGCCCCCGTGCAACCATACGACTCTACCTGGCGCCCTTCCCGCCCAGTATGTTTCTACTGTGGCATACGTGGTCACATCTCTCGTTTCTGCCGCCGGCACCAGCACGATGAACGACGTGGCTATTCCGCCTATGAGAGAGACTATGTGCCCAGATCGGATGCCTACGTTCCAGGACCCTATATACCTCTCACGTCGCTCGCCTTCACCTCCGTTGTCCCAAAACATATCCCGGTCTTCTCGCTCACCCCGTCGTCGTTCCCCGTCTCCGTTCCGCCCTACTTCATCGCCCCTGCGTCCTGCCTCCACTTTTTCGACAACCATCCGGAACTAGACGCTGCAGTTTTTGGAGGAGAAACGGTTCCTGCACAATAGATGCAGGAACACAATGGTGTCAAGGAGCCAGCTCAGCACAACTGCACATGGTGCAGAGCAGCGCACTCAAAAGCACCAAAATGCGCTGCCGTGCCAATTGGACGAGAAAACTAAAATTTGGGTATACTGGGTGTACCATGTCCCTAAATGGCACACTAACTTTCAAAAGACAGTATGTCACACTAAGATAAAAATTCTGACAAGCTCTTGGCAGTCATCTGACTTAGTATTTCTGGAATATCTGATGGCCAAGCCAAGATAAAGTATGCTCTCTGGAGACATACACATAGGAGCAAGTGCCATGAAAATTTAGAAATATGTCTTGAAAAACAGCTGATTTGTTTTGCGTTAAGTGACTGCTTTTTGTCTGGCCTCTCAACAGATTTATCCACGTGACAAAAAAGAGTGCTAAAATGACATTGCAGATTCGCTTAGTGAAATTATACTTCCAATGAGCAGGGTGCGTCTCTTGGCTATAAAAAGCAAAAGCTCATGCTTGGTTTGCTGCTGACATAATTTAACACCACGCAAATGTAAGGGAGCGAATACAAACTACTGTCATTCTGAATTTTAGTGATGGCGTGAAGCAGGCCCATTTTCATGTATTCCCTTTGATAAATTTTTACGCCAAATTTCATAAAATGGCTTCCTTCTAGGGTTCAAGACAGAGGGAGCATTAAGGCAGAGCACTTCAGGTTTGGATTATATTGCGATAGCGATTATATGGACACATCAAGCGGATTTGTGCCGTCGGCGTCGTCGCCATGAGGTTCCGTATAAAGTCCAAGGGCGATAAATCGTCGCCGCCGCCGTATGTGCGAGTGAAAGCGCGCGGGGATCGCGTGCTTTCACTCGCGCAAGGTGAACTGACGACGCAATCTCCCACGCGAAAGGAGGAAGCGGGAATTCTGCGCTGAATGGAGGGGGGGGACGACTTCTACTCTTGTAACAACTGCGTACTTTGCGCCGGTGCGGGCTGTCGCGCGCCGTATCTTGCAAGCGATCTCCAGATGGCTCTGGCCTTTGTAGACGCTTTGCTTCACCGCTCAGTTTCTTTGTGAAGCGATAGACCGCACGAACTTCGCTCGTTGCGGCGGCCGCGCTCGTTCGCGCCAGCGTTTTGACAGTGGTTGTCTGCGGTCATCGAGTGTGATCTATTCATGTTTGTTTGTGCGCGCTGACATCATGCTTGTTAACACATTTAGTAAGCGAATGTTCCAAATTTATGCGCCGATAAAACTACTAGCCGTACTCCTTATAGCTCTCTACTATTAGCTATCGCAATTGATACTTCGCCTTTCGGGTGAACTGCAACATTTTGTTTACGTACGTGCTTACGGGACCGTTCAATAATACCGATCGCACCTCCGGAAGCGGGAGCGAGGCCTTTGACGGTTGTATACACCGTGTTGCGCACCTTAAGTTTTAATCAGAAGCCACATAGTCACTTTCACTGAAAATTCATTTGAGACATGTAAAATTGTGTGTATCTCCTTCTATAACACTCAACCGTGTGCATTTGGCAGGTATTTGAGATTTTAATGAGGGTGATTAAATCTACTTGCCAGCCAAGTTTACAAGTGGAAGCAGGGATGTAAGTTTTCTAGTGTAAGCAGGGATGGAAGCAGGGATGTTCAAAGCAAAGAACTGTGAGAGCATCAGCGTGGAACACTTGTTGAGGCATTGGTCGATGTGAACTATAATCGATGAAAAAGAAAAACTACTTAGATTGATCGCTTCTGCGGGCAAAAGTTTTACAAGGCAAATAAATTTGAGCATTTTTGTACATAGTACATTTCTTTACGTATGATTGAATGCACAGTCGGGTGAGAAAGAATGCAATGGGTGATCTCAGTAGGTTAGAGAGCAGTCGTGCCTATGTTGTCATCCAATTCATTGCCAAGTATTATGCACTCCTAACATGGCTGTCAACATCAGTCATATACTCGTGACTACTTAAGCTTACATTCCATTATCCAACCAAAGCACGCTTGTTGATATTGTGGGCAGAAATGAATACGAGGGAATATTGTAAAACCACATAAAGAGAGTCAAGGAAAAACCACTGCACTAAAACGAAGCCTTAGCACTCAGTATTTCTACTGCATTGGATGTGAAACATCTAAATGACTGCAATATTCAACTGCCAAACCACTTTAACTTTGAGATTAAAGAAAAAAATTGAAATCTGGCCGTTAGGCCTCCATCCAGCACCAATGTTACAAAACTTCTGCTAAAATAATGCCGCCATTCTGCCTGCGATCGTGAATGTCCAGCGAAGATGTATCAAGCACCACACATGGTCGACCTTTCTAGTCACGCTGTGCTTCCGCTGTCTCATTTCCTCGGTCTTCATAAGGCAGTCTTAAATGAACTGAATGAGTTGCGAGACGGGTCTCCTGTTATATAGGAAAGTGCGGTGACGCCACTAAGTATATATCATCATCATCAGCCTATATTTATGTCCACTGCAGGACGAAGGCTCTCCTGCGATCTCCAATTACCCCTGTCTTGCGCTAGCGTTTTCCAACTTGCGCCTGCGAATTTCTAACTTCATCATCCCACCTGGTTTCTGCCGTCCTCGACTGCGCTTCCCTTCTCTTGGTATTCATTCTGTAGCCCTAATGGTCAACCGGTTATCCATCCTACGCATTACATGGCCTGCCCAGCTCCATTTCGTCCGCTTATGTCAACTAGAACATCGTCTATTCCCGTTGTTCTCGATCCACACCGCGCTCTTCCTGTCTCTTAACGTTACTCCTACGATTTTTCGTTTCATCGCACTTTGTATATATATATATAGATATATATATATTATAAATAGATTGATTGAGCTTGGTATCGACAGCCGTCGTAGGATGCACCGAGCACAGTCCCCTAGCTCGAGCCTCTGCTGCGCGCTTGATGCTGCCATAGTCCCTCAATAATTTTGATGCTGCCGATGCTACTTTTCTGCGCCGACGTTCGTTATCTTCCTTACAATGGCCCGCGGAAATACGGAGCTATCCTGGCGGCTTAGTTTTCTGGAAGGACAGTAGAATGATATGGTTTGAGACGCTGAAAGTGAACAACTTCGCGGTTACGGCTCGCATGTCAGCGGCGGCGTGAGCGGCTCAACCTGGTAATTAACGGGTGTTCTTCGAGATTGCGGTATGGCCCGTCGTACTTCGGAAGATGTTTGAAGCGAGCCACAGGCGTGTGGTGTGGCACTATCAACCAGACGAGGACGCCCAGGAGAAACGTGGGAGTCAAGTTCTGGGCGTCGTGAACAGCTTTTTGATGGTTCTGGTCGTCCGAGGTGAAACTGCGGGCCAGCTGGCGACATTCTTCGGAGTGTCTGGCGACTTCCGGGATCGGCAGGCATTCGGATGGGTCGACCGGTAGGGCTGAATGGTGTCAATTGTATGCGAAGGATGACGCCGTAATTAATGTAAAAGGGTTGAGAATCCGGTAGCAGCTGAGTCGCGGTGTGTAGGCGTAGGTGACAAACGGAAGAACTAGGTCCCAATTACAATGATCAGGTGAGACGTACATTGCGAGCATGTCAGCACGAGTTTGATTACAGCGTTCCGTGGTGCCATTCTGTGACCTGATAGGCAGTTGTATTACGATGAACAATTGCGCATTCAGCAAGGAGTTTTTCGATGACTTCAGATAAGAAGGCGAGGCCTCGGTCGCCTAAAAGTTCACGTGGACCTCCATGACGAAGGAGAAAGGCGTAGTATATGAAATTGGCGACCTCCTGCAGCGGTAGCATTTGGTAGAGCAGCAGTCTCCGCATAACGTTTAAGTGACCTACGGCAACGATTAACCACCTGTTGCCGGTAGGAGTCAACGCAAGTGACCCTTAGAGATCTATGCCAACGCGATCAAAGGGTCGGGAGGCATTGTAAAGGCTGGAGTTCACGGTGGGAGTTGGCGGTGGTGCTTTGCGGTGTTGGCACTCATGACAAGAGCGGACAAATTTCGAACAAAACTGTACATCCCCTCCAGTAATAGCGGTTGTCGAAGTCTTCGTAGGTCTTGAAGACTGCCACGTGGCCACACTGAGGATCGACGTGGAACGAGGCAGAGATCTGGTCGCAAGGTTCTCGGATGACTAGTAACCATGTGGTCCCTCTGGGGCACATGCGTCGATTAGTAGCTGGTCTGGAATCGCAAAATAGGAACTTGGCACGGAAACGTTTGTGACGCTGGAACTTTCGACGTATCCGAGAGAAGGTCCAACAGAGATGCAGGTCCAGGCTCATTACGTGCAGCAGCGATAGTGTCAAAGTCCAGAGATGACAATTGTGCACTCGCAGGAGGAGTCGTGACTGGCCTTCGGGGAAGCGGTGATCGGAGATTATCGCGTCAGTCGGAGTGCTAGCGCCCGGCACAGTAAACCCGCGTATGTCATATTCTTGAATTCACAATGCCCAGCAGGCAAGGCGGCCCGATGGGTCTTTTAGCGTCGACAGCCAACATAGTGCGTGGTGGTCGGTCACTACGTTAAAAGATCGGCTGTGTAAATATGGGCGAAACTTGCCAAGTCCCCACGCAATGGCTAAACAGGCCTTTTTTTGATGCTGTAATTGCTCTCCGCCTTGGTTAACGTGCGACTCTCGTATGCGACGACGTATTCTGTGTCGCCAGGTTACGCTGTGCCAACACAGCACCAAGACCTACACCACTTGCGTCGGTAAGGATTTCGGTTAGCGCTGGAGGGTCAAAATGGCGAAGAGTGGGTTGCATCGTGAGAAGACGGCGCAAGGTTGTGAAGGCGTCGTCACACTCTGGAGACCATGATGACAGACTTCTGTAGTGCCACCAAGGAGCTGCGTGAGAGGCTATATAATTGGCGCAAAGTTACGGGCGAATCGCCGGAAGTAAGAACATAGGCCGATGAAACTGCGTAGCTCTTTGATAGTGGTAGGTTTCGGGCACGCAGTAGCTTCTCGGGATCCGGGCGCATGCCCTCCTTTGACACGACATGGCCAAAATTTGTGAGCTGATGTACAGCAAATCGACATTTCTTCAGGTTAAGTTGCAACTCGGCGTTGGTCGAGCAAGTGAGCACGTGCTGGAGGCGGAGCAGGTGCGGTTGCGAAGTCAGGGCAAACACCACAATGTCGTCAAAATAGCAAATACATTTTCCATTTGAGGCCACGCAGAACATTATCCATCATTCTTTCGAACGTAGTAGGTGCGTTGCAAAGTCCGAAAGCCATGACGGTGAATTCATACAAGGCGTCTGGTGTAACAAAGGCAGCTTTTGGGCGCTCGGCCTCTGCCATCGGAACCTGCCAGTAGCCTGACCGCAAATCCAGCGAAGAAAAGAACTCGGTTCCCTGAAAACAGTCCAGAGCATCTTCGATGCGTGGTAGTGGGTAGGCGTCCTTCAGTGTGATCTTGTTCAACCGGCGAAAATCAACACAGAAGCGGATGGAACCGTCTTTCTTTGTGACGTGTACCATGTTAACGTCACATTAACCTTTACACGGTGTCACGCGGTACACGGTACACGGAACCGTACACGGTGTCATTCAACCTCCACAGGGCCCATGGGCCCTGTGAAGGTTGAATGACACCTCGTCGGAGCATGTCATCGAGCTGTTCTGCAATGACGCGGCGTTCCACAGTGGACACGCGGTGAGTGAGAGCCAGTCTCGATGTGATGCTCGACGGTCCATGCATGACCAAGACATGTTTGCGCAACATCGAAAGAATGCCGGAAGTGCTGAAGGATTGTGAGAAGTTGAAATCGCTGCGAACGTGTCAGATCTTCGGCTATGAATGGGCTGAACACATCGGTCCATGTTGAGTCGGGTACGGAGAGGGCGCTCAGTTCATGAACTGTAGGAGAAGGCACTTCGTCGAGGAAGGAGACAATTCGTGTTGAATTGGCCGACTCGACGTAACCAAGGCATTCGCGGCGGAGCAGTGATAGCGGTGATGAAAGATGATTGTAATTGGGCATCGTGCTGATACCGGCGGGGAGGTCAAGAGCTGCAAAGGAAGCGCTTTTCGGGTAACAAAGCGATGAGAGCGCATGAAGACCGTCCCATCGAATATAGCTGGACGAGACTGGTACGAATGCTGAAGAGTACGGGGGAATACAGATGTCTTCTTTCACGACAAGTTTGACGGCAGGATGAGCATCGACGGAGGCCAGGTCACCAACGTGGGAAAGTTCAATCTCAGCCCAAGCGCAATTAATGATCCCATCATCAATCCCATCCTAGAATAACGGCGTGGGAGCACGATGAAAGAGCGATGAACTCAATCGTGTATAAAATGACCTGTATGGCACACGGGCTGTACCAGCAGCGGTAGGGCGCACTTGCCGTTCGAAGCGGCAATCCAGACAGAGACATCGTCACTTTACAAAGCGAGTGGCAAACCCTGGCATCCATAACTGATATAGTGGCACGGTATCGACGAGGGCGACTGTAGCGATATCTTCGACAAAGGCATCAATGACATTAGCAGGTAAAGGAGAAGGACTTCGGCATGCCGACACTGGCGCAGTTCTTGCCTCGGCAACTACATCGTCTTGTTTCCCTCTTCGTGAGATACGGGTCGTCTACGCATAGGGGAAAGCGATTGGCGATGCAGGAAGGGTGACCGGAATCGTTCGAAGTGAGGACGGCGATCAGTCTGGGAGCGAGCTGGTGATGGGTCGAAGGGTCCGTAAGGCGCATTTGGATCGGGTGGCACATGGGGCGCTCGTCAATCGTCATAAAACGCCTGCGATCGGCGGCGGCAGAGCCTTGCGACGTGACCGGGTTACCTACATGCAAATCATGAAGGGCGATTGTCGGGCGTACGCCTCGGGTTAGCGACGGCAGTGGTATGGTAGCCCAGGGGACGGCAGAAGGAGGGCGGTGCACAGGCTGCTGGAATTGTCGTACGGGCACACTGCGAGGGCCATTGCAGCAACCGTAGCATAAGTTATCGGTGTAGCCACGCTGATAACTTATGCTACGAGCGGCACAAGAGCATACCGGTGCCGCTATATCAGTTATGGATGCCAGGGTTTGCCGCTCGATTGATGATGCGAACAGCCGGCACTGCTTCCGCGACCTCTTCATGGATGACGTTGCGGAGAGGAGACGGCAAAGTGGTGGAAGACTCCTGAGTGATGGACACCAGAGATAGCTGTACTGCGGCTTCTTCGCGGACGAAGGCCTTGATTTGGCTTATCACGGAGGCTTGTTCGGGGCCGGTGGTCAGTCTGCAGAGTGACGCCGTATTTGGTGTGGGATGTCGCCTTGCTAGAGCTCGCTGCTTGCGTAATTCATCACAGCTCTGGCACAAGCTGATAACATCGCCAACAGTGCGCGCGTCCTTGCCCAAGCATCTGAAACGCGTCATCATCGATTCCCTTCATGACGTGCTTGATCTGTTCCGCTTCCATTATGACAGCGCTCATGCGCCTGTACAAATCGAGAACGTCTTCTATATAGCTGGTGAACGTCTCACCCGTGTCCTGTGCGCGTGTATGAAAACGCTGCTCGGCTCCAAGTTTTCTGACGGCGGGTCGGTCAAATACTTCTGTAATGGACGTCTTGAACGCCGACCACGTTCGGATATCCCTCTCATGATTTCTGAACCAGAGGCCGACCACGCCCGCAAGACAGAATGATACCTAAGCCAGCTTTCCAAGTCATTCCATTTGTTGTGAACGCTCACCCGTTCGTAGGACCACCGCCACTCTTCAACGTCGTTGTCGTCGGTTTCGCTGAAGATGGGAGGCTCCCGCTGGCGAACGGTGCCAGCAAGGGAGGGTGGCGATGGAAGAGTCTGCTGGTCGGCGTCCAGCATGGCAGAGGTAGCGTCCGAGTACGGTTTCAGGACGGTAGAGTGGAACCTACCCCGCACCTCCTCCACTTATAAAGGAGATTTATTGAGCTTGGTAGCGACAGCCGTCATAGGATGCACCGAGCACAGTCCCCTAGCTCTAACTTTTGCTGCACGCTTTATGCTTCGATGCTGCATACTCTGCACCGACGTTCGTTATCTTGCTTACAATATATAGTTCAAAAAATAGAAGCCCGTAGCAAAAAATTTAACAAGACTTCACTGACGTTTCAACAGGGTCCGGGATTCATCCCGGCCTCTTGATGACAGCTAGACCCAGCCGAAACGTCAATAAAGTCCTGTTCTATTTTTTCCTACGTGCTTCTATTTTAACAGCCAAGCTGTTAAAGCCAGCCGTAATATGTGGTTCGTATCAAGAAACTGCCGCGACGTAGCCATGGCAAGCAGGAGGGCGGAGGAGGGTTGCACATGCGCACGCCGTCACCTCCTCGCCAGCTCCCTCCCTTCCCGACCCGCCCCTCTCCTCTCCGCGGCACGCTGAGCCAGGCGAAAAAAGGAAAAAGCGAAAGCTTGTACTAGGCCACGCAAGCTTAAACCACAGTGAAGCTGGCCGATGATGTCGAGCGGCTAGCCTCCAACGCGTTCGGCGTCAGCAAGCAACAGCGTTCTTGGCACTGTACCAACCTTGGTTAGCCTGCCTGCATTTGTGGCCCAGGAACGCCGTCGCTCGTAGGCGCCGACGCGTCCAGCGCTAGTCACGCGAAATGTCACGAAAGGGACGTACGTCTGAAAATGACCGCTCGAGAATACCTTCCTACATGCGTAGTTAAGTTAAACCAAGTTAAGACCTAGCAGCAACCAAGTTTATGCCTAGCAGTAGCAGCCAGTAAGACTTGAGGATCGACAGTTTCGCTGTGCCTAATCTTTGCACGACCGAGTGCAAACTTGCCCGTTTCCACTTCCCATTCCAAATGGACCAGCTTACGTTGTGACTGTGCTACGTGTGCCGCGCAGGCCGGTGACTTTTTTGCTCTACGGACATCGATCCGCTGGAAACTAGCCATATACAGCTTCCCTGCATATATGTTCAAACTTACTTCAAGTTTCTGAGAGCAGTTACTGTAAACAAAGTAAATTAATGCGCTTGCAGCGAAAGCTTTGTCATTTGGGTCTTGGTGGGAATCGAACTCGGGCCTCTGGGGCGTGAGACGAGCACGCTTTCCCGATGCCATGGCGGTTTCACGGTGCTGGCTGACTAAAGGGGTGCCTAGTGTTTGCGTCATTGCACACATCACTTCGCATTCATCTGGCTGACTAAAGGCGTGGCCTAGTGCGTGCGTCATTCGATGCGTGACGGCTCAGCCAATGGCAAGGAGGTGGCGCCACGTCACGAGTGTATAAAATGAGTGCGCTCTTCGGATTTCACCGGTTAGAGCTTCCTGATCATACTGAACCGTGATCATATATCATACCAAACCGACTATAATGTCTTCGCATTCCGACGGTAAGCAGTCTTAGGTGTAACTGCCGATTTTTTCCTTATTATTGTGTTAAATCACGCTGGCTGAATTGCGTAGTCTGCCGTACCAGTGGCTTAGCGGGCTCAGTGAGGTTTATGCGATGGTAGATGGCGCTTTGCTGTGACCAATAAAGTGCTTGCAGGCTGGCATGGGCATCGACCAGTATGCTTTCCAACCACAGACGGCCTTGTGAAGAGCATACGCCGCGGCTGTGGGAGGTAAGCATTGCCGCCGGGTTCCTATCGGGCAAATATTTACAAGCGCGCTCCCTGCCTGGTGTTCGGCCATTATGAGACCTCAGCGCTCGTAAAGGAGTGTTTGTTCCCAACTCGAAGGCGTCACCACCGCAGCGGTGGCCTAGCGGTGCAACATCCGCCTCGTATGCTGGAGGCACTGAGTTCAAAACCGAATGCCGCCGGAAACTCACCGCTTTTTCATAATGGGCAGATATGTCCCTGGCCGGGTGCTTGGCTTCTAGTGGGGGTTCACATATCGGAAGGGGGCCCAATAGAGATTTCATGCATGGTCTGTGGGCGCCTCTTGTCCACCTACAGACAGCCTTGTTGAAGAGCTTCCGCAGCAGCTGTGGGGGGCAAGTGCTGCCGCCGGGTACCTACCGGTAAAATAGGTGCAGGCATGCTCCCGGTCTGGTGCTCGGCCATTATGGGACCTAAGCGCTTGGAAAGGGGTGTTTGTCCCCAACCCGAAGGCGTCCCCACCTCAATAGGTGTATTCGGGCCACCGCATGGGAAATCGCCGCCATGGGAGGTGCCCAAAACTTCCTTTTTGGAGGGTTCACGTTGGTTTCGACGGAAATATAGGCGCAGACTCCTTTCGCAAATGAATGACCCCTGAAAAAGCTGAACGCCTGTCCGGGGTACACTTGTGCTAATTTGCACCAGTGGGTGCCCGGCGGTGGTGGGAATCGAGCCCACAACCTCCCTACCCGGTACTGCGCATTGCTGCGCATTTCGTGCGTACTCGGTGGCTGAGAAGTGTCGCCATAAACGTAAATCACCTTATCGCTGCTGTGACACTAGTAGTCCGCTGCACAAATGCACTAGGGTTCCTAAATACACTCACTGCAAGAAAGACCTCATGTCCATGCAAAGTATGACAACGTGTGTCGTGCAGTAAATACGTCTTGCCGAGGGAACTAGAAGGTGCCGGTGCCTTGGTGTCATTAGAGATGAGCTGCTACTGCGATTTCAACCTTCTTACTTGTAGCTGCTCTGTCGATGCTTGTGCCCTCTGAATGACATAATTATATGAAGGCGCCAATGAAACGTCTGCCAAGTACATTAAACAGGTCGTGAAGCTTGGAGCGAAAGGTGTACCAAAAGCTATCCAGAGATATCTGTTAGCTGTGCGCGATTGAGGCGCGACTCAATCGAGTAAGAGGTAAACACAAACTAGAAAACCTATGGGGAAAAGAAAATGTTCGAAATCTTTTTTTCAGAGTACTGTCATACCAGGATATATTCCGTTCAAATGTTTTTGCTGCACTAAAACAACAAATGTTAATTTTTTCTACTTCACTTTATTACTTCGTTCTTCGTTACCACTACCAACCAGTGATTCTGGCACAAGGTTTGGCAAGACTGCAAGCCAGCTATTATGTCGTGCGGAATGACGTTGCTCACTCGAACGCGGCGGTTCGATCCGAGCTTTTTTATTTCCTTGCGTGTTTGTCAATAGTGTGGCGTGCGCTTCACTTCAAGTTGCGTGACCTAGCTCAAGCAATTCATTTGGCGAAAGGTGTGAGTGCAGGTGTTTTGTTATTGTGCAAGTTCACACTGCGGCATCCGACGCGCTATGTCACGGCTAGGTCAGCTAGTATACCCCCAGATAAACGCGAATTGCATCACGAGCGCCAGTTTCTCCCTGGTGCTTGATAGGCCATGCTTCTGAGAAAAAAAAAAAAAAATGAAGCCTACTGTTATGGCAATGGTTTTGCTGATTCGCGAGGGGAGGCGGCCATCCCGCTTATCAGCAATGCGCTCGATAAGTGTGCGATTTTCTCGGCGGACAAAAAAGGAAACTAGCACGAGTTCCGTTTGCTGCTACAGTCTGCATTACTACAACGGCTGTCATTTTCAGCCTGTTCTTTATTGTAATGACAATTTCCTTTTGCCTGTGCGGTTCATGTATTGAATGTATTGTGGTTCATGTATGAAATGCCAGCAGCACATCGGTGTTTGCTAAAATTTTACCTTATTCCATCATGATACGTGAACCAGCGTGACATAGCGTGTGGCTATTGCGTTTCGGCAGGAGAATGAAGGCAGTGAAATGTGCTCAATTTTGCAATTTTATTGGCAACATTTGTAGAGCAAGAGATACGATACACAAATGAATATTGCAGACCTGAGTATCTCGCATCTCCAGTACAAACGGCACATTCTGTAGGTGCATATACATGAAGCTTCTGAATAGCAAAAGTCATCTTTTTTGACTTCGCATGAGGCAACGTTACCAACAAATCGTTTGTCGCAGAAGTTATCTGTGATCGCTTATTAAAAAAATATGTTAAGCGAGACCGGTTGAAAGACTGACGGCAGCACATTTCGCATCTCCTAACACAGAATGAGGTCGAGTTATCCGAGCTGGAGCTGTGGTCCGGAAAAAAATGGAAGTAATATAGTTTTATGCTTACACCGAACGCAATTGCAGGAACAAATTTCAGCACTCTTTCCCCAAAACAGTGCTTTCAATTCATATACGTCAACTCTTATATTTTATTGTAGGGTTTATGCTAAAATATGGCACAAAGATTTAACAATTCAAATTCTTATTTTAACTGCTACTATATTGCAATAACAGGTTTGGTAATGCTGCGTTCGCAACAGCTGTCTCAAAACACTGATCAGTTTCTTACAGCAAAATTAAATTGATCGCTGAATTTCCTATTTACTAGTCAATAAGGCACTGACGGATTAGTTTGTTCAACCTATTTGTATACTCCTTGTCTTCCTAGTTCTGCAGAATGCCTATTACTGGCAGACGATCTTCCAAAAGTTGTAGGCCACTGGTAAACGATCTATGAGCATTTGCGGGAACACCGGAGCGCGTGGCTCGCTCAGCGCCGACGTAAGCACCTTCGTACGCATTGCGCGCCAGCGCGACTTGACCCGAAGGTAAATTCGTTCGTTCTGAACAAAACTGCTCGCCTCCTTAGTTCTCAGTTAACAACCGCGAACATCGCACATGAATATTCGTTAAACAGACAAGCAGGCGTTTTCTTTTGTTTTCGCGACAGATTTCGCGGCGCAACGTAAAATGCACCCGGCACGGTAGCGGTAACGCGAAGGAAACGGCGCTTGCAGTGCTTTATGCACTAGCGCAGTTCTCCTTCTATTGGTCTCCGCACTTTGTTAAGCTCTAGGCGACTTGCAATGTCTAACCAAGAAGAGGCAAGTCTCGAACTTTACCCCTTCGTCCATGCAGCAAGCATTCAAGGATTTTCAGCAAAGTTATCAGTTTATTCCATAAAGCGAACAGTAGTCGCCGACATATAACGAAACGCAATTTCTGTCACTGGTACAGCTAGCACTCGCCTGTCTCAGAAGCTGCTGTCGATAGGTAACTTCAATGTATTTGCACAACACAGAGAAGTATACCGCGTACGGAATACCCTTCCTTTCGTCTTACAACCGTTTCGATAAGGTTGGCGGCTATTCGGTATAGCAACTGCATAAAAAGCGTGCTTATCTTTCATTCTCTTGGAAGCGGAAAAAAGTGGCCCTGCTGTCCCTTCCCGTGCTCGTCAACCATAAAGCCGCGCGGAAACGTCTTGTGGCCTTTCCTCTGTTTTTCGTACATCGCTGGAGCCACCGGCCGATACAGAAACAAAATGTTGTAGCGCAAAGTAGAAGGCAAAGGCGTGCACGTGTGCAGAGGGCAGAGAGCGGCAGGAGCAGACGAACGGAATGGCACCGAAGCGATAAGAGCGAAAGCGCCGCCCTTTGGCGCAACTTGTGAAGCGACTAAATAAAGATATAGCATGCTAACTAAAGAAAATAGCCAAAAACACATTTTTTTCTACATATAATTGCATGAATTTACTTTATTGCTATGCATGTCGAAAAGATAGAGCCACATATGCAAAAGTTACTGAATTTGCCTTTCGCTACCAGTGTCATGGCGACGCTTTATTGCCAATACCGAAACTAGCCCGACTGTCCACCGCCTGGCTATGTCTCGTCGTGACGAATAATAATGAACGCTCCGCAAAGAAAGGTAGTGCTATGTTCGTTCACTCTCCGTAACACAGGCTCCGAGTTTCCAACGGGTAGCAAAATTAGTAAGTCGAATGGTTGCTAAACGATAATGTGGGGTAATGTTGTCTTGTCTGATAACTGGTGGATATGAGTACATGTGTAGCACGGAATTACGAATTATTCTGTAAAACGATTTCGCATATGTTGCTATACATAACAACTGTGTGATGGCTATAGTACTTTTAATTCTTTGTCGTTTTTTGCTTGGTCAGTTATATTGGTTGCATAGTTCTAGACGAATAAAACCGAAGCTGCCTTTGAAACCTCTGTGGTACTTTCATTTATTTCCATTCTATTCGCTCACCTTCCTAAGAAATCTACTGGAGCAATTACTGTCAAGAGGAGCCTAATTATGTTTACAGTAAGACACACGCCACTGCTATAGTTAATGACGCGCTGGCGCTTCACCTGAGGCGAGTCGCAAGCTCGCCTCAGCCTCAAAAGATAACTGCTGTTGTAGCCGTTGAAATGCTGGACGCTAAAGAAATCCAAATATATACGCGCCAAGGAGCATAAGATCGTGATGTCACTGCCATTTCGGGCTGTGACGTGACGTTATTTTTGATTTTGCCTGTTGTTAGTTCTCCCCCCGATACGCAGATGGCGACGGTTGCAACGAGCCGCCATTTTCTTGACATGCGGACATCTATGGAAGCTTCGCTACCAGTTTACATATACCAGCCGTATGCTTCAACGCGAATCAAAGCAGCACGGGCGAATCTAGCCGTAAGCGGGGAAATCTGCAAGTACCGGGCACCACAATGTGGTCGTAGTGTTAAACAACCGAATATGTACGCATACATTAAAATGCACCGGCACGGCCAGTGGTGTGGTACCGGGAACCGACCCATACGCTGATCAACCTTCCCAGTCGTGACGTGTTTGGGAGGGTTTTACTTCTGAACAAAGACAAAAATTTTCCGCCTATATGTGTGCTTCGCTGCAAATGACCTGCAAGCGCGTGAGTGTAGTGTTGATACGTCAGTACTCGTCATGCAAGGAAAAGTTATTAGGTCTTTTCAACTGGTCTCGTGAATTCTCAAACTTTTGACTTTGTTACATACAATATGAGAGGCCCGACACCCAGCTGCTTATGATTCGAAAAAATGTTCCCACGAATCTTAGCAGTTTCTTCTACGTGTAATAAAAGTTTGCACAACAAAGTAAAACCGTGTTGACGTCTTCTTCCGTGAGCCTAGCTTAGGCAGGATGGATTCTTGTTAGCATAATAATTTGCTTTGTGGCATCATTTCAGCTTGAGTGCAGTGACTTCAATATTTGAATATTCTAGTAAGAGCTCAGCAATGCATTTAAACTGCCACATTTGTCATTTTTTTATGGTTGGACGAAACTTTCTCGTCGAAGATATAATACTGTCACGTAGTATAGTGACAGTGAAGAGAACAGTCGTAAAACTGTGTATGACGAAAACTGATTCTTTATTGGGCGAACCTGTACCCACAAAAGAAAGCTACACTCAAAGCACAACGATAGCGGCGAACACGTCGCGATCGTCGAAATCTGATCTGCAGTGAAAACGCGTCGGGCTGTATACGTGAGTCATCGAAGGTTGCAGATTAATCACGGCGCCCGCGTGTCTTCCAGAAAGTTCTAGACAATTCGCGTCGCTCGTACAATCAGATTACATGAGCGTCGGTTACCACAGACGACGGATAGAAGCATCAATAACATTCGAGAAGCTTCCAATGCAGGCGCGTCCTGCGCTGAGCGATAACGTTTAACATTCGTTAGCCGGTGGAAAGCGGCCACCGGTGAAAGATAAACATGTATACGTGTCAATACTAACAAACTGAATAACAACTCCACTTTGCAAAAATCTAAGGAAATGTAGAATTTTATTATCCAACTTAGCAGATAGCTGGCTTCGGATTTGGCAGTAGTGAGTGATAGAGGGTGCGACTGCTTCATCATGCGCAGTTTAAATGGTTGGGTTCGGCGATACTGCAGGAAAGTATGTAGTACGATCTTACATGGATGTTATACGTTCTCTGCAGCGTGGCAAATAGTAATATCTTGTCCAGGTGTGCAAAGCAGCATTGCTCGCATCTAACATTTCTTGATTAAATGTTCAAAAAGTGTTGCGGCGTCGCTGTAAATTACGACGTTGAAGAAAAAATATAGGCGTTTGGTACTTACAAACATTCTCGAATGATTTGATCTCATCGGCGAGGTCTTGCGCCCTGGTGCTGTTAACTCCGTATGTTTGAAGCAGTGCCACACAGAAGGCTTTCGTTCTCTCCGGTGAATCATACCACTTCCATTCCGCCATGTTCGGCACCAACTGCGAGAGAGCGCAAGATGCCATGGAAAATACAAGAATGTTATAATGAAGAAGTGTGGGAGTCTAACATGCATGTTCAACGACACAGCGCGGAGTCAAGATGCACGTGCAAGAGGAATATTGGCCAGAAGCACAAAAAACACCGCGTTATCACCATCATAATCACTTATGTAATTTCTCGTCGACGTGCCGTGGTGGCGTTACTCTGAGTTAATCCAGAGGGCGCGGGGTCGAATTCCGGCCTCGGTGTCCACGTTCGATAGGGCGAAATGCCAAAACGCTCGTGTGCCATGCTTAGGTGCAAGCTAAGTAATATGAGGTGGTCAGAGTTCATCCGCGGTCCCCCACTACAGCGTTACTCAATCATGTCGTGTTTTTTGGCGCGAACGATCCCAGAATTATTTTGTTAGCTGCTCGTCAAGAAATGAACCCCCGCATCTCCTGTCTTCCAAGAAAAAACATGTATTTTAAATTTCTTTAGAAGCTGATTAAAACCAAACTT
Organism: Dermacentor silvarum; assembly: GCF_013339745.2. Taxonomy (NCBI): domain Eukaryota; kingdom Metazoa; phylum Arthropoda; class Arachnida; order Ixodida; family Ixodidae; genus Dermacentor; species Dermacentor silvarum. Next base: position 82,530,703 of record NC_051156.1, on the reverse strand, counting down.
GCTTTATTTGTTGTTGCTGATACCTTAAGTTATCGGCAGAATCAAATAACCGAGCAAAATGAGTTGAAATAGTTTTTAACGGGAGTATCAAAAATACGAGATCACGATCTATGCGGACCTGTGAAGCTTAATCTTTGTTTACGCAGCAATGTTTCTTCTATGAATGTGCTTAAAGACATTAGGTATATTTTAGTTCATATTAGTCTAGTGCTCCTTCGAAACAAGTCTTCGTCTAATCCTCCCGAAGTTTGAACGAATGCCATTCCACGAGTAACTGTAGAGTTTCCTTCGTTGCCATTTTTATGGCGCATCAATAATACTCTGAAATCAACGTTTCATGGATGCCAAGTCCCGACTGCATTTCAGAATTTGTGCACAACACCGGGAAACCAAATTTAAGCCCGACAACTCTTGCACGTTTTGCACGCCCTCGAAATACCTCGGAGGAAGTGGATCGAGTGTCACCATACGGCGTAAGTTTCATTACGCCTTCATTTTTGCTAGAACTAGCTTTAACTGGCTGTTCATATTCGCACAGACCGTTCTCATATGCTTGATTTTCACTCCATGCCACCTTGTTATCTTTAATTCTTGCACTGCGACCAACTGCTGACGATCGTCATTAAATACTATGACACATGATTTGTTCCGCTGAAGTCCTAGAGGTATAAACTTTCCTCTACGTACGCACTTACATGTCTGCGAAAAATTGAATAGCTCTCGGACTAATTTTTTCCATTTCTTTTACTTTCTTCCAGGCAAATACACATAGAATGCGCAAAAATGCGTCGCCTTTGTTAGCTGAAAATGGTGTATGCCCCTGTTGGTGTGCTGTTTGCAGCAAAAAAACACAGATTCATTCACGGTTACTCATATGCGAACACACGAAATTAGTGTGTACGATATGTAAGTAACAAGACTTCCTGAACAAAGTTTGAGAAGACAATGTATTTCCCACATCAATCCAACATAAAATAAATGTTACAGTAACTAAATTACTATCCGCACAAAAACGAGAAACATGTAACAGAAACAAAGAGTTAAAAGCAAACTGCTTTCGTCTTATCTAACGGTAACTTACTCAACCACTAATAAATCCGTCTTTTCACATCAGCGATCAGATGTTTACAATTTGAATTTGGAGTAGCACCAAATCTCATACAGGTGGTCCCACGGTACGTTAAAATGTTGTACTGACGTATTCTGAAACACACAAAAAATCACAGACTTTGTTGCATTCCGGTAACATCGTAGGAGACACAGTGCTGCTTCCTCGTGGAGCGAGCCGAAGAGGTCGCCGGCACCCATCGCCTGACGGCCATGAGGCCTTCCTGAGCAGCCCATGAAATAGCTCCCCACACAATAAAGTTGTCTCTCTCTGACGACGGCAATGAAGGAATAAAAGGGCCACATGGTGGCCAAAGAGCGCCAAGGTCATTTAATGGGTTTTAATGGTGCAATAATTGTGAACTGCATGCGGTGGGTGAAACAGCTTTATAGCGGCCTATTACGTTCGCCTAAATTGCATAACGTGCTTACGTAATTAAACTATGGCAATGACACGTCACGTCTGCTCAAAACGCACCATAAATTAAGGGGTTCATCATCGTTATCAGTCTATTTCCATGCCCACTTCTAGGCGAACTCTCCAAGCGATCTCCAATTACCCCTGTCTTGCGCTCACTGATTCCAACTTCCCGCTCGCAAATTTCCTAATTTTATGGCCCCACCTATTTTGTGCCGTACTTGAGTGCGCTTCCTTTCTGTTGGCACCCATTTTGTAACTCTAATGGTCCAGCGGTTACATACCATATTGTCACGTAGTAGTGACTGTAAATAAAACAGTCGCAAAACTGTGTATGACGAAACTGGTTGTTTATTGGGCGAACGTGTGCCTACAAAAGCAAGCTACACTCAAGCACAACGATAGCGGCGAACACAGTCGGCGATCGTCGAAAATCTGATTAGCGGCAAAACGCGTCGGCTTTTATACCTGAGTCATCGAAGCTTCCAGAATAATCCCTGGTACGCGAGTGTCTTCCAGAAAGTTCTAGACAATTCGCGTCGCTCATACAATCAGATAACATAAGCGTCGGTGAAAACAGGCAACGGAAAGAAGCATCGATAACGTTCTAGAAACTTCCGATACAGGCGCGTCCTGCGCCGAGCGATAACGTTTAACATTTGTTAGCCGGTGGAAAGCGGCCACCGGCGAAAGATAAACATGTATACGTGTCAATACCCTCCCCTTAAAAAGCATCGTCCCGATGCTACAAACAAACGCGAAAGCGAAAACGACGCGTAATAAAGAAAGAAAATAACGAAGTAACAAAGTACCTATAAGCTCGTCAGCGGGCGTAGAAAGGCTTAAGACGCACCACGTGGATGACTTCAGGTCGTGCCCGGCGCCGCTGTGATTGCGAAATGCCGTCTGGCACGACCTCATAGTCCACTGCGCCAATACGTCGGATTATCTTATATGGTCCGAAATAGCGACGCAAGAGTTTCTCGCTAAGTCCTCGTCGGCGTATCGGAGTCCAGACCCAAACACGGTCGCCGGGCTGGTACTCGACGTAGCGTCATCGTAGATTGTAGTGTCGGCTGTCGGTCCTCTGCTGGTTCTTGATGCGCAGGCGGGCGAGCTGTCGACCTTCTTCGGCACGCTGCAAATAAGTGGCAACGTCGAGATTTTCTTCGTCAGCGACGTCTGGTAGCATGGCGTCAAGCGTCGTTGCCGGGTTCCTTCCGTAGACCAGGTTGAACGGCGCCATGTGCGTCGTTTCTTGCACGGCTGTGTTGTATGCGAAGGTCACGTACGGAAGAATGGCATCCCACGTCTTGTGTTCGACGTCGACGTACATTGCCAGCATGTCGGCAATGGTCTTATTTAGGCGCTCGGTGAGGCCATTCTTCTGCGGGTGGTAGGCGGTGGTGCGGCGATGGCTTGTCTGGCTGTACCGCAGGATGGCTTGAGTTAGTTCTGCCGTAAAGGCCGTGCCTCTGTCGGTGATGAGGACTTCTGGGGCACCGTGACGCAGGAGGATGTTCCCAACGAAGAATCGGGCTACCTCGGCGGCACTGCCTCTGGGCAAGGCTTTTGTTTCGGCGTAGCGGGTGAGGTAGTCCGTAGCGACGACGATCCATTTATTCCCGGACGTCGACGTCGGAAAAGGCCCCAGTAAGTCCATCCCGATCTGATGGAACGGTCGGCGAGGTGGCTCGATTGGCTGTAGAAGTCCGGCTGGCCTTGTCGGCGGTGTTTTGCGTCGCCGACAGTCTCGGCATGTCCTTACGTAATGGGCGACGTCGGCAGAGAGGCGAGGCCAGTAGTATTTTTCTTGTATCCTCGCGAGAGTGCGTGAAAAACCGAGATGTCCAGCCGTTGGGTCGTCATGGAGAGCTTGCAGAACCTCTGGACGCAATGCTGAAGGTACCACGAGGAGGTAGTTGGCTCGGAGAGGCGAGAAGTTCTTCTTTAGGAGAATGTCGTTTTGCAAGAAAAACGACGTCAATCCTCGCCTGAACACCTTCGGCACAATGACGGTCTTGCCTTCCAGGTAGTCTACAAGGCTCCTTAGTTCCGGGTCGGCTCGCTGTTGTTCGGCGAATTCGTCAGCACTGATTGGTCCCAAGAAAGTATCGTCATCCTGGTCGTCCTGTGGCAGCGGTTCGACGGGGGCGCGAGATAAGCAGTCGGCGTCAGAGTGCTTTCGCCCGGACTTGTAAACGACGGTGATGTCGAATTCTTGAAGTCTCAGACTCCATCGTGCGAGGCGACCTGAAGGATCCTTCAAGTTAGCTAGCCAACACAAGGCGTGGTGGTCGCTCATAACTTTAAAGGGCCTGCCATAGAGGTAGGGGCAAAACTTTGATGTAGCCCAGATGATGGCGAGGCACTCCTTTTCTGTTGTGGAATAATTTGCTTCCGCCTTCGATAACGACCGGCTAGCGTAACTTACAACCCTTTCTAGTCCATCAGTCCTCTACACAAGCACGGCGCCGAGTCCTACGCTGCTTGCGTCGGTGTGGACTTCGGTATCGGCGTTATCGTCGAAATGCGCAAGTATTGGCGGCGATTGCAGGCGTCGCTTCAGTTCTTCAAATGCTTCGAGTTGCGGCGTCTCCCACTTGAACTCGACGTCAGCCTTCGTGAGATACGTCAGTGGCTCTGCGATCCGTGAAAAATCCTTGACGAAGCGCCTGTAATAGGCGCACAGTCCAAGAAATCTACGCACGACCTTCTTGTCAGCGGCAGAGGAAAGTTGGAGATGGCCGCAGTTTTCTGAGGGTCGGGGCGCACTCCAGAATGTTGATGACGTGGCCCAAAAACAAGAGCTCCTCATATGCGAAGCGGCACTTTTCGGGCTTTAACGTGAGTCCGGAGCTTTTTATTGCTTGAAGAACTGTTTCAAGGCACCGCAGGTGTTCTTCGAAGCTTGAGGCAAACACAACGACGTCGTCCAAATAGACCGAGGCAAGTCTGCCACTTCAAGCCTGCCAGTACTGTATCCATGACGCGTTGGAAAGTCGCAGGTGCCGAGCAAAGACCAAATGGCATGACCTTGAACTCGAACAGTCCGTCTGGTGTTATAAAGGCCGTCTTCTCCCGGTCCCTCTCGTCGACTTCGATTTGCCAGTAGCCGGTTTTGAGGTCCATCGACGAAAAATACTTTGCGTTGTATAGTCGATCCAAGGCGTCGTCAATCCGTGGGAGGGGGTATACGTCCTTCTTCGTGATCTTGTTGAGGCGACGATAATCGACGCAGAAACGTAGGGTTCCATCCTTCTTCACTAACACCACGGGGGACGCCCACGGACTCTTGGACGGCTGGATGATGTCGTCGAGTAGCATTTCGTCGACTTGTTGCCTTATGGCCTCGCGTTCGTGCGCCGAAACTCGGTACGGGCTCTGACGCAGTGGGCGGACATTTTCGTCGGTTATGATGCGGTGCTTGGCGACAGGGGTTTGTCGAACTTTTGACGACGACGAGAAGCAATCCTTGTATTGCAGGAGCAGAGCTTTTAGTTGTTCTTTCTTATGCCTGGGAAGGTTCTGATTAACGTCGAAAGTTGGTTCAGGTATTATAGTCGTCGTTGCGGGTGCACTGGAATTCGTGAAGGCGAAAGTACTGCTGGCTTGTACTATTTCGTCGATGTAGGAGACCGTGGTGCCTTTGTTAATGTGCTTGTATTCGGGGCTGAAGTTCGTGAGCATCACCGTTGCTTTCCCTGCACGTAGCTCAGCTATGCCTCTAGCGACGCAAATTTCACGGTAGAGCAGTAAGTGATGATCGCTCTCGATGACGCCCTCCATGTCTGCAGGCACTTCGGTACCGTCGGAAATCATTACGCTGGAGCGAGGCGGAACGGTGACTTGTTCTTCAAGCACATTGAAGGCATGGTAACTTATGCTTGTAGCCGGTGGTATCGCGTTGTGCGTTGAAAGCGTTATTGACTTGGACCTTAAGTCGATAACTGCACCGTGTTGATTTAGAAAGTCCATGCATAGGATGACATCCCTGGAGCAGTGCTGCAGGATTACGAAGCTCGGCGGGTAAGTGCGGTTGTTTACCGTGACTCGCGCTGTGCAGATTCCAGTCGGCGTTATTAGGTGGCCTCCCGCTGTCCGGATATCGGGTCCTTGCCAGGCTGTTTTCACCTTCTTCAACATGGCGGCGAACGCGCCACTGAAGACGGAATAGTCGGCGCCAGTGTCGACGAGAGCGGTGACGTTATGGCCGTCGATGAGCACGTCTAGATCGGTAGACCGGCGTCTGGCGTTGCGGTTAATTCGTGGCGTCGGATCACGGCTGCGTCGGCTTGCTCTGCTGCTGCTACGTTGCGTCGGAAGCTCTTCTTTCTGCGGCGAATTGCTGTCAAGTATGTTGCTAGGCGGCATGCTGATATCTCGTCGTGATTAATCGCGAATCGTCGTCGTCGGCGGCGGAAGATCTTCGGCATTGCGTCGTACAGCAACCGCACCTCCATCGGTTGCTGCCTTTAGTTTCCCGGGTAAGGGCTCGGAGATCGGCCCCGGGTGGGACCGGTGTACTGACGGCGATGCGGCGAGATGTAGCGGCCCGGTGACGGCGAGCGTGAGGGTCGTCGTGGTTGCCACTGGGCTCCGGCGAGGTAGTCGGCGATGTCACGTGGTCGCTCGCCAAGCTGTGGACGCGGCGCGTTGACCGCGAACCCTCGTAGGCCCATCTCGCTGTATGTGCATCGGCGGTAGACATGGCCGGCTTCCCCGCAGTGATAGCAGAGCGGGCGGTGGTCGGGGGCGCGCCAAATATCTGTCTTTCTTGGGTAGCTACGCTGGGCGACGGGCGGGCGTGCTGGCGGCGGCGGCGGCGGTGGACGACGGAACTGCGGCGTTACGGCGCCCTGGCGCGAGCGTGAAGGGGGGCCTTGACGACGGGCAACGGCGGCGTAGGTCAGCGCTTCCGGCTGGGGTTGTGGCGATTGCGGCTGCACATCGTGATCTCCAAGTGAGCGCTGAACTTCTTCTTTGACGATTTTCGACGACCGCCGACTGTGTTCGCCGCTATCGTTGTGATTTGAGTGTAGCTTGCTTTTGTAGGCACAGGTTCGCCCAATAAACAACCAGTTTCGTCATACACAGCTTTGCGACTGTTTTCTTTACCGTCACTACTACGTGACATCGTTTTATTTACCGTCACTACCCCGCACCTCCACCAGATGTCACGTAGTAGTGACGGTAAATAAAACAGCCGCAAAACTGTGTATGACGAAACTGGTTGTTTGTTGGGCGAACCTGTGCCTACAAAAGCAAGCTACACTCAAATCACAACGATAGCGGCGAACACAGTCGGCGATCGTCGAAAATCTGATCAGCGGCAAAACGCGTAGGCTTTTATACCTGAGTCATCGAAGGTTCCAGAATAATCCCTGGTACGCGCGTGTCTTCCAGAAAGTTCTAGACAATTCGCGTCGCTCATACAATCAGATAACATAAGCGTCGGTGAAAACAGGCAACGGAAAGAAGCATCGATAACGTTCTAGAAACTTCCGATACAGGCGTGTCCTGCGCCGAGCGATAACGTTTAACATTTGTTAGCCGGTGGAAAGCGGCCATCGGCGAAAGATAAACATGTATACGTGTCAATATGCATTGAATTTTCTGCCCAGCTCCCTTTCTTTCTCTTAACGTCAACTAGAATATCGGCTATCCCCGCTTGCTCTCTGATCCACGCAGCTATTTCGCAGTGTCTTAACGTTAGGCCTAGCACTTTTCGTTCCATCGCTCTTCGCACGGTCCTTACCGTGTTCTCGAGCTTCTTTGTTAACCTCCAAGTCTCTGCCCATATGTTAGCACCAGTAGAATGCAATGATTGTACACTTTATTAAGGAGATATGCTATACTAAAATGGACGTCGCAGCCAGTAGCACTACAGCTTCACCAGCACAATGGCCTGGAGGCAAGTGCTCGACAAAACGCGACTATCGCAGCAGTAGCCTTTGTTGAGAAGGTGTGCCACGAATCTTTTTGGCTGATAACTTGCAATGCATCAGCGCTGTGTTCGTCTTCCGTACCTTTGAATCAAGTTTTATTTATGCTGCTGCTCGCTTCAAGAATGCAAAACGAACTGACGCAGCAAACAGTACTTGACAACATAAATTTGAAAGTTTAAAGCTGATTTATGGTGAAGAACCGTTCTGGCCCAAGAAACAATGCCATATTTGTATTTTATTCAAAATACCCCTAAAGGCCCTACAGTAGAGGGTATTACATCGGGGGGGGGGGATGATAGATGATCATACTGTCATAACGCTTTATGACAAAAATGCAACAGCGACGAAATATGCAAACACGACTTTGTGTAAGAAAATGAAAGTTCGGATGAAACGGAAGTAGCACAAAATTAGAATACATTTGACCAATTGATATGCCTAGAATTCCGAATACATACAAGGCACTAACAAGAGAATAACTGAAAACGAATATCGGATGGATAGCGAAGGTACCAGAATAAGAAAAAAAAGTACAGTTTTACATTTCGCGAACACGTCACATTCGGATATGGGTGCACAGCTTATGTTGAAATTTATCGGGGTGAACTTCAGTAGCAATGTCTGATGGTAGGTTATTCCAGTCAAGTATGATTCTGGGTATAAATGATTGCGCGTAAAGAGCTGAGTGACACATTAGGCGTTTGACTTTGAAAGGGTGATCTCGGCGAGGAAAGATGACGGAGGGTGATAGAAAGAAGTAATCACGTAAATGCTCGTGATGATATAGTTTATGAAAGAGATACAGCCACGCGTGTTTCGGTCGTAATGATAGGGGATCTAATTCGGCACGATTTTTTAAAGATGTAACACTAGAGTGCGGTGAATAGTCTGAAAATATAAAACGAGCAGCACGGCTTTGCAAGGATTCAAGGTTACGTACGATGTAGTCCTGGTTCGGATCCCAGATGGCACATGCATATTCAATTTTAGGTATGATTAAAGTGGTGTACGCGAGTTTTTTAGGTGTGACGGCGCTTGCTTTAGTCTGTGTTTGATTAAACCAAAAGTGCGGTTAGCAGATGCAAAGTAATGTTGATGTGATGATGCCATGTCAGATCCGATTGCAAATTGACTCCTAGATATTTATACGTGGTAGTAAACTCAACAGTATTATTATCATGGGAGTATGACGTTCGAATGCGAGATGAGGAGCGTGAAAAATGACATGCACTTAGTTTTAGTATAATTTATGGTCATTTGCCAGTCAGAACACCATGTATTCAATGCATCTAGGTCTCATTGCAGTGCTTCATGCTCAGTGTCAGTAGAAATTTCACAGTAAATAACGCAATCATCGGCGAACAATCTTATCCGAGTTGTCATGCACTTAGGCAAATCATTACTGTAGACTAGAAAAAGCAAAGGGCCGAGCACGCTCCCTTGTGGAACGCCGGAAGTAACAGGAATAGAGGAGGAGTTATAGTTATTATTACTTGTGAATTGAGTTCGATATGACAAGAAATCTTTTACCCATGCAATGACATCTGGGTGAATGTTAAGATATTATAGTTCAGCAGTAGCCTGTGGTGAGGAACGCGGTCAAAAGCTTTCGAAAAATCTAAGAAGATGGAGTAAACTTGGTTTCCAGCATCAATCCATGAAAGCAAGTCATTAATAAATCCAGCTAGTAGCCCATCGCATGAATATCCCTTGCGGAAGCCGTGCTGATATTTGAAGATTATGTTATGTTCCTCTAGGTATGTTATGATTTGCGAATGTATGATATGCTCTAGTAGTTTGCAGACGGTGCTAGTTAACGAAATGGGCCGGTAGTTAAGTGGTGATGAGTGGTCGCCAGATTTAAAAATAGGTATGACCTTGGCTGCTTTCCAGTCATTGGGAATTTGGCCCGAGGACAAAGTTTGCGAAAAAAGAGCGCACAAGATTCCCGAGATACTTTGGGATGTACTTTTGAGTAACTTGTTGAACCTGACGTGATCAGTTGCAGATGACACCTTACGATTAAGTAATGATATGACACGGGACTCGCTAACAATTATCTGCGGCATCGCGAAATCGGGAAGTGTACCTATGACTGGGCATGAAGTGATATCCTCGCGGGTGAATACAGACGAGAATGTGTCGTTTAATACCTGTGCACACCTTGACTCGGGAATAGTGGTGCCTGTGTGATCAGTAAGCATTACATCAGGATGATTGTTTGGAATGACTACTTGCCGAAATTTACGAGGGTTGTTAGTCAGCGGGGATGATAGGTCGTGGCTGAAAAAGTGACGGCGAGTGGTTTTAAGCATAGCCTGGTATTCCCTGTCGCACGGTTTATAGTTAAGCCACGATGATGAGCGATTGCATTTGACGGCTCGCCTATACAGTCGCTTTTTTTTTAGGCGCCGCAGTTTTTGGTTAAACCACGGGGTAGAACTGTTACTCCTAATCGTTATGGTCGGTATATATTTGAAAATGAGGCCAGTAAACACATTTCTGAACGCAGTCCAGTTATCGTTAACTGTACGGGACAGGTAATTATGACGAAACTGATCTGCAAAAAGATATAAATCGGCGTTTATTCCATCAAAGTTAGCTCTATTATAGCATTTAATTTTCTTTGTAATGATTTTCCTACTGATCGGTGGACACACTATGTTACCAGTAATGACGTCATGATCGGAAGAGGAATGCCGTCACTGTGCCAGAGCAAAGCATTTTTTTCTTGTTACTTCTCATTCCCGACAATCCAGCAAGATGTAAACGACGGTTAGAGTCTCAATGCATTTGCCACAAATAAGGGAATCATCAACGACCAAACGATAAGAGTGTGTACCATGCATATGGCCTTTCCGAATTTGTCAGAAAATGGCCTGAGTTCGCAAATTCTCTATAAACTGCCCAATTAAATCGAGCTACTTAATGTTTAGGTGCTCCAGAAGCATTGCAAATAAGTTCTGAGTTTTTACGCAAGAAAGCTTTCAAGCCTGTAGTGGGGATAGCTATGGACGTGTTGGTAGATTTATTTGCCGTGGATGCTGCAATTTTATATTCGATAATGTCGCCTTCAATGTATCGCTGTTTAGGCACCCAGCATGTTACGAAATGCTGGTTTCATGCATAGCTGGTACACACTGCAGAAGCGAATAAACACAAATAATTAGACAAATATATGCTTTTGCAGGGTAATAAAACTTTGTTGACACTGAACGAGTCTGTAAATGTGGTTCATTTATGCAGTTTCAATTTGGGGTTGTCCCTAGCAGCCAATATGGTTGCGCAACGCTTTGCTGTAAAGGTACTTGTTAATGGATGCAGGATTGGGGGGGGGGGTCAGATTAGGAAAAACATGATCCCACTCCTGCATGGGAAACGCCGGCGCGGGACCTCGATGCATCAATGCACTCTTCAGGACAGGAGTTCTTCAATTCAAGCTCTAAAAAGTGTATTCGGATGTTTGCCTCCAACAAACGATGCGTCACATTCGGAGAGCTGTCAGTGCAATGGCTGCACCAGCTTCGCTGGAGCTATTAGAAAACATCTAAAGAGTGAAACCCCAATTTCTTCATCAACTTACCTCACATGCAGTTAGAAGGTTTTTTTCACTGAAAGTCGGCTTCAGAAAAGTGTGGCGCCTGTCAGTTCGCTCACAGTTGGATAAGAATGATGTTCTTGTTTGGAATATAGATTTACTTTGCTCCAAAAGTCACTTTGCCCAATTCAAAAATTGAGTTGATCTACATTCAAAAGCGACATTGCCAACTCACAAAATTGCTTTGCCATATTCGAAAATTGAGTTGACACACACTCAAAGCCGACCTGCCCAACTCCCAAAGTTGACTTGCACACCCCCGAAATTGACTTTGCCCATTTCGGAAACTGATCCACCTTAAAAACCGACCTGGCCCACTTCAAAAATTTATTCGGCATATCTCCACAATTTTGATAGCCAACTGCGGGAATTGGCTTTTCCCACTTACAACCTAAGAAGTCACCCATTAACTCTTCCTAGTACCAACAGGATCGATTTATAAAACGACTATCCAATAATAGTCATCTTTTTGGAGTTCACATGCCACCTGTTGATATCAATGGATGATCATAGAGAAGTAGATGCAGTTTTCTTTGAGTATTTCCGGGTATTCGACGAAGCAGCCCATAATCATCCTTTAGTAAAGCATTCTGACCAGGCCAGCCTGATATGGTAATGATTTGGCTGGAAGAGTTCTTGAAAAGTCTCTGTCCGTTCACATCTATAGACCATGATTTTCCTCCGACTTACGCTATATCTGGCGATCCCAAGGTGGAGGGTTATCGCTGCTGCTATGTTTAAATTGCATAAATGACCTACGTAGTAATATAAATGCAAAATTCGGAATTCTCGCTGACGATTGCCTTGTGTTTAAGTTCATCTGGTCTGCTAAGGACTCAAGCACGCTACAAAATGGCATCAGTAGAAATACAAAGTGGTGTGAAAAATGGTGCGTGAAGCTGTACTCTACAAACTGCCAAGCCATGACATTCGCATGCAGACATCATCGTCGTCATCATCATTACTTATTAAAGCCTTCAAGGCCCTTGCTGGTATTAAAGAAAGGGGAGGGGGGGTACATACGAAAACGGTCTGCATGCATCAGTCATGTGATTTGTCACAAAAATGAAAGATTATTAATTAAGCTCTGACACTGTAAATCAACAATTAGCAACAATTAAATGCATGATAAGATGCATACAGTGGTGAATGCATGTGTTTTGTTTACATCTCTCCAATTCATTTTAAATGCGAAGCATTTCTTGGCGAACATTTGCCACTTTGACAATATCTATCTATCTATCTATCTATCTATCCATCTATCTATCTAGCCGCCTACGTCTTGGTGCTCTCATGGTCGTTTCGTTAACTTGGTATTTACCAAAATTGGCATAGTATGACAAGAGTGTATGACGAACATAAATGATAGGTCATGACACGAATATCATGACGTGTGTCATGTATGTCATGAAACAGCTGCCTACGTCTGGGTGCTCTCATGGTCATTTCGTTAACTTGATATTTACTAAAATTTGCATAGTATGACAACAGTGCATGACGAACATAAATGGCAGGTCTTGACACGAATACCCAGGTAGCCCACAAAGTCTTAAAAACGTCGTATTAATGAATTCAAGGTCTAAAACAGATTTTTGACCAAAATCAACGCTTTAAAAACGTCGCAGGCACGACAGCTTAAAACCAGGGGTGAATACGTCTTGAAAACGTTTTCATAAGATTAGCCGTATCTCTTCAATTACCTAGCGTACAGGCTTTTCGACGGCACCGTTTTTGGTGGGAGAATTCGTCATTTATCCAACCTTACGCAAGGTGGCGATACCATCGTCACACCGGTCACATGACCACGGTGTACATGTCCAAGCTTGTGGCCGCGGCTGCCGGCTCCCGCGTGAAACTGGCCTGTGCATAGTTCCGTAATTGCGCTTGGTTCGGGCTGTCGTGTGTTCTGCCTGTTTTCGGTTGTGCTGTCCTTTGTCATTGTGATGAGTGAAAGAAAACGATGACAACGAAGTGCGCGCGGGTTCTTTCGCGATTTGACACGCTTGTGAGTGATCTCGCCAAATCAGCGATTGCCCAGTGGTATTGGGCCGCGTATGGCGAGCACGTGGCGAAATGCTTCGTGGCGAGACACGCGGCTAGTCAGCGGGAGACATGGGGAGACGGAAGACAGCAGGCTGACGTGTCGGACGCCGACAATCAAGGCTCCAAGGAACGCGGCCGTCCATGGAGCTGCCGCCCGACCGTTGCCCTTCGCCAAGGCGTTCGCCAGCGCGAGTACAGCAGCTCGGAGCATGGCTTGGCCTGCTGTGCTACCACTTGCCACGAGCATTGCGGATCGCGGGCAAGGAGTCTCCTTGGTCAGTTGTTCGGCGGAGCACCGTTCGTGGCCTAGCTAATGGCCGCATATGCGCCGAGCACTGCGGCTCGCGCGCAAGCTGTCCGCTGGGCAGGCTGACCATTCCTGCAACGTACACTGCGGCTCGGATGCAGGCTGACTGATGAGCGCCAGTGAGCGGTCGTCTCTAGTTCGGTCGTCTCCGGTTCAGTCTGGTTCGGTCGCTCCGCATCGTCTCCAACATCGAGGCCTGTCCGACGTCGGCACGTTATTACCCCTCTCTTCGGCAAGCCCTCGTCTCATGTACACCGTACAGTGAGCTCTCTTGACTGTTTCTTTCTCGGACTCCTATCAACCCTAACTGTTCTAGCCTTGTATTTAGGTCGTGTCATGTGGCGTAAGGTTCTCTGTAGTTGTAGTTTGATTTTATAGTTTACGTAAATGTAGTTTAGTTTTACTTTTCATAAAGGTAGTTTGGATATTCCCATCACGAGTTCGACTGCTTTTCTTGCGTCGTTTTCCTCATCGCGCGGCATGACAAACAAGTGTGACGAATGTCCTTGTGATTTCTTTTACACTCATGCAAGTATTGCAGTGTTGTGCTGTCTTACTCGACACTGCTTGTGCAGTGATTTGTTTGTATGGTTTTAATTTGGTTGAGCAGCTTAGTTTTGCATTAAAGAGCGCCGAGTGAAGGGCACCAATTTGCTCTTCAATTTGATTCTCACGTCGCTGTGTCAGGAGCATTTTCCGTGATGTTGTATTTAAGGCGTTAAGCTTAGTATGAGGATGAAGGTCAGAAGAAATGTTGCTTTTGTGTGGTGGTGGCATCGGGATCCGCCGTCAGGTGTGAAACTATCAAGTTTGGCAGGATGCGGGAATTGCTGTCTCCGCGCACTTTGCCTATATCCTCTAGATAGCTGTGATCGCGGTATTTCAGTTTCCCGTTTCGCAAGAATGTTGCAGACAAGAGAACTGACATACAGGCTCTTTGTTAATGATTCATTACGGGTATGGTAGCGCGAGAGATGAGGTCAATTGCCCATCCTATTCCCTTGCCTTGTGCTACAGCGCACCCATAGAATATTGCGTACCACACCGTGCTGTTATCGCTTGCGATTCAGGTTCTCTCGATTGTGTTTTGGCCCGTTTTATCTTAGGTTATTGGTATTTCTTAGTCTTTAGAGGAACTTTGTTTCCAATGTGACACGAACAAATTCGATTTTCCTTGGCACCTCGGCATCTTTGCGATATATTGCGCTGCTTATTGGAGCTTTCTTCTTCTTATAGTTTTTCTAGTTCGCGAATGGATACCGCATATATACTGCATAACTCGCTAGTGGATACTGCATACGTGAGTCGTGAATCCCCATGTCGTAAAGTATCCTGTTACTCAAGGTAGTCACGATTATTTGCAGGTTGTGACTGGTGTCGGACTCTACGCTGCGCAGCCTTCGTGACATTTAGTGGGCCGTCTGCCGAGTTCTTGCGTGTGCCTGTGTACGCACGGTGCTTGAGAAGTGCTCGCGCGGTTCTTTCGATTTGTGCGCTCTTCGTGCACTTCGCGAAGCAGGGCATGCAGCGGTTCTTGGTCCTTGTGCAACAAACTTTCCTATCGTACATCAGACAGAGCAGAGGATCCTCTGTTTAGGCATGTCAGTGCACTAAGTAAGGGGAAGAGTAAAAGTACATAACATTTGCTGCTTAGAGTCCATGTGATGGGTTATTTACACAGCCATTTTAACCATGGCAGTGCGGAATGGATTCGTGCATGGTTAGTTGCATAAATTGGAGGTCTAAGTACAAAATACGGTTACAGGGCAATAGTGTACCAATAACCGCAGAAATATCGGACGAATGCATTGTGACTGAATGTGGTGTCTTGAATGGTAGTGAGCAGTTGACAGGTGACTTAAAACGCGATAATGCTTTAAGCGCATAGCGGCTTTAATTATTCTTGCTCCCTTGCAATGTGCCAACTGATCGTTCTCATTCAGTCCACTGGCATCAACAGAGCGGCCACTGGTGAAAGTGCGGGAGAACACATGAACATACTTTGGGACATCTTCCCTCATCTGCTATAAAGGGCGTTCTCCAAATCGCTCAAGAAATACAAGCAATCACACTGCTAGCACAGGAAGGGCGAGTGAACGAAATTTAATATGGTATTACATAAGCTGCCACTAATTTCCCTTGAAATGCTTGCTACATTTAATGTAGAATCTACATATGTGATTTCATTGAGCAGCCTCTTCAAAACAATACCTGCAATAATATTTATAGTTCCCCTCAATATCTTTGTTTTTATGATTCGAATACAGTGTTGTAGTTGCATATTTTGTGTAGATATCACTTTCATAAGTCATAATAAACTTTATTATGTCATTAACATTTTAACTTACATGTGCTGGTATATGTTTCATTACAAGCTGCAGAAATTTGAAAGAACGTGTAGGCCTCCCCACTTATCTAGCAAGCACACCTAGAGGGAAGTCTTCAGTGCTACACCTCAGTGCTACCTCTGGTGCTACCAAGTGACGAGCAAATGCATATACAGGGTGTCCCAGCTAACTATAGCCAGAATTTTAAAACATTTCGATGCATTCTACGCGACCAAACCCATGTTGCATACCATTGTATGGCGTAAGTCACTATTTTTTGTATTGTGCTTAATTATTAATTAAGAATAATGAACCAACTTCTGAAGCAACGAAGTTAGGAAAGAAGAGTGGTTTGAAAAACGTCCAATTCAACAGTTTCTATCTTTGTATTAAGTATTAGTATTTTCCCGCTTACTGCAGATGCCCTCAAAATACAAAAAAAAAATACCATGTTACATACCCCCTTGCGCGCCGTGGTTGCAGTGCCCTCAAACGCTCCACGTACAAACGAACATAGCATTTAGCAGGGTGTGTTGCGGCTTAACATGCGACAGGGCACCGACGCAGGCGTTGGCTGCGCGATTTACGCCAGCAACCGTTATCGCTTGCGCTGCGATAACGCTTGCCCTGTCGCGTTTTAAGCGTTTTAAGCGTCCGATACTTCTGTCGCGTTTTAAATGTTATGTGCGTTTGTACGCGGAACGTTTGGTAGCACTGCAATCACGGCACGCAAGCGAGCATGTCACGTGGTATTTTTTTTTTACTTCGGAGGCATCTGTAGTTAGAGGAACAAAACTAATAATAAATAAATAGAAAGTTAGAAACTGTTTATACGGACGGTTTGTAGACCGGCCGCTCTACAACTTAATAATTTGAATTTTATTTGCTTCGTTGGTTATTTAATATCAGCTAATTATGCAATTCATCCGAATACAAAAGATAGTGTAATTTACTGCAAAGAATAGTCCGCAACATGCATTTGGTCGCGTCGTCTTAGTGTGCAGCGGCATATTTTTAACTCTGGCTAAAGTTAGCTGGGACACCCTGTAAATACCAGCGATAGTATGTGGGCAAGCCCTTCTGCTGAAGCCACTGCATTTGCATTCAAAACATTTCAACTACCAGCGTAGTGCAGGATACGTGTCCACTTTGACAAAATGGAGCACTAGTGCAAATATCTAGGCGTACTTGTCCAAGGCAACAAGTATGTCTACATTAAAAACATTTCAAGCACCAGCATGTACGACAGTTCCATTGCAAGAGGCACTGAATTATGTTAAGTGGTGCGCTCCCAAACTGTTAATCAATGGAATTCTGCCTGGACTGTGTGACAAATACTTTTGGATGTGAGAGTTGGGATTCTATCAGCCATCGTAATCTTCCTCGGTCGCCTTTTATATATGGCGCGCTTCGGCTCGTGTGTCTCGTGCCTCGTGCTGCGAGCTGCGACGTTATAAAAAAAGGGACGGAAACAAAAGCTTCTTCTGCTCCTGCCATCGGTCCGAATGGCTCTTAAATCTTCCGCTCGCTGTCACACAGTGTTGTAGTGGACCTAACTTCGGTTGCTATAACGTGGTGACCCGGATATGATCGTACGGCGAGCACCCCGTCATGTACGATGCCACCAACGAGAGACCAACGACCAGCGCAAAGGGCCTCGCCACATTGGAGATTCACCTGCCGTCATTTTGGCCACAAAATACTGCAACCTGATTTACTCAGGTGGACGCCATATTCGACCTTAGGCGCAGTACCTCGCAGCGCGCGTGCTCCATGCTGTCTCGGTACTCTCTACAGACAGAGGTGGTTGAGGAGTTTCAAGACGTTGGGGACTCTCCCCACGACACCACACCCTATTACCACTTCAAATCGACGATGCAGGATCGTAAGTCCATCTCTGCACGCAGGCGGCTTCAGCAGCTTCTAAACTAACAGGAGCTCGTCGAGCGTCAGAACTTCTATGTCGTATGCGGCGGCTTCTGAGTGACTAGGTAGGACGCAAACAGACCGCTGCTGCGTGAACTGTTCCTACAGCTTAATTCCTACAGCTAAATTAATTGTTAATTTCCGTTAAGCGTAGATGGCGTCATCCTCGTCGGGGCGAAGTGCGTTTCACAAGTCAAGGATGGCTATACGCGTGAAAATGCACGTGTGACCACATCTCTATACCTACTCCCATAGCAATAGCTTGTTCGCTGCGTCTTTGCGCTAGAAAACCTAAATACGCGCAAAAACGCGTAACGCTTTTTTTTTTCGAAGCTTTCGTCGCCCTGCTCCCTCATACGAGAGGGTTGCATTTCCTTCGGCAAGTGCATGGGCCGCTGTGTCTTCCGCTGTGTGCGAGCGTGCAGCCGGCATTTGCCTTTACGTAAACAGATTCAGAATTGTACAGAATATTTCACCGCACAGCATAGATATGACATGTGTACGCATTTTAAGTAGTGCGTGCAACTCATTTCTGCTTCACTTACGCCGGTGCAAACAGGAAGCGGCCTTGTACCTCACAGAATCTCGACTGATTGGTGTACTAGTGATGCAGGAATGAACTCCGGTATTGTTCAGTGCATAGTGCACATAATCAATTTCTCAGGACGCGTGAACTCCGACGAGAACTGTCAGCGCCTGCAACAAGAGTTTACTTACGCTGTACTGCGCACAGCAGTAATTCATGCTTGTCGGCTGTCTGTTTCGTGAATTCTGTTGCGAGTCGGTGGAATTTCACTGCTGTCATCAACCCCTTCGTGTGTACATCGCTGGTTTGGGGTTGCACAACAAAACAGCAACTACCAGCCTTCCGTAATTGCTGGTTTGGCATTCAACAACACAACAGTAATTACCAGCCTTCCGTAGGGGCGTAATCGCAAACAAGAGACGTTTCTCGCGCAGACTTGGGAAGCGGCAAGCGGGCGGAAAGGCCAAAGCGGCCGGAAAATTTTTCCGCGCCTGTCCAAGTTGTTCACATTTGTTTTGCTACCGCCGCGGCCGCCGCTGCCGTTTTCGTCCAGATCCATCTCGTCTGCGTACGTTTGTTGGCGTGGTGGCGCTCATTATCGCATTATTTCGAGCGGTACGTTCATTCATTGACCCACGTGCCGTCATCAAAAGTGATCATCTTACCCAACTTCGCGTGTCATCTGCGACCTTCGGTAAATTCCTCGTTGGCGTTCCGTAATTCTCCTCACACGGGCGTGGTAGCGCTGAGTCACAGGCTGGTGCCTAGGCGTGATTATATTTCTTTAATAGCTTTTATTTACAAGTTGTAATAACATTTCATCATTTCGTATTGTCGGCTCCTCCAGGACACCAAAGGGGCAACGGGAACACCACAGATAAAACCCGGGCTGGCCCTTGTGTTGGGGCTCGCCAAAGCCTGCGCGTCCTACGTGAGACCTACGCTCCCAATCTATCGTCGCGACGAGAAAGGCACTCCGCGACTTCTGCAACATACCGTACGCGTGCGAGGAGAATTATGGAGCGCCAACGAGGAATCTGCCTAACTATTGTCTGCCATGGAAGTGGAAGAAGGAATGGCTTTTATACTTCTACCTACTTGTTTTCTAGAAATGGACAATGAATAAACGGAAGGCGCGGACACCGCGGAAACGGCGGTGGTGGGTTCGCCTGGCTTTGCAAAAGCGCGAGAAGTTGGGTCACGCCAAGGCTTCGTTGCCGCACCTCCGGTCGCGCGACGTTGAATACTGTCGCGAGTATTGCTGACAGTACGTTTTAGTGCCACTCTTGTCGTAGAGCAAGGGCTGGTTCTTGATCGCGTCGATCAGCATTACAGCCTACACTTTTGTTGCCATGTTCAATTTTACGACCGGTTGTTTACATGCTAGTGTAGCTTCCAGTGAAGCAGCACGACTTTCCGCCACGTTTCCGCTTCGCCATGGCGAAAAAATCGGCCCGAGACCGATTTGGCTCGCAGCCTGTTTTTCTGCCTGTTTTGCCGCCTAGGCGGGCGGATTTTTGCAAGATTTTGCCGCTTCCGACAGCTTCGAGACCAAGTGTGAACGTAGCCTAAGATCCTGCGCGAGCGCGGCCTAACCGGCACCTGAAGGGAAGCGGCGGAAATGTATACCGGAGATTTCGACCACCTGGGGTCTTTAACGTGCACCTAAATCTAAGTAAACGGGCCTCGAGCGTTTTCGCCATCATCTAAAATGCGGCTGCCGCATTTGTTGCTTCATTTGTTGCGCATTTGTTGCTTCAGAATGCGGCCGCCACATTCTCGCCCAAAACTTGACAGTGTCAAAGCCTTGACAAACACCGTGACAATTTTTTCTAAATGCAGACATGATTCCCTATAAATTACCAACCCAAACGGAAGCGCCCAGGAATGAAATTGTGATAGTAGCACTGGTTTCACGAATTATGTCAGCGCGAAGCGACGAGAACAAAGGGTGGGTATGTGGGAGGGGGGGGGGTCGCGGAAAGAATTTCGGGGGGGGGGGGGGTTGAACCCCCCTCAACCCCCCCCCCCCCCCCTGGCTACGCCCCTGTGTGAAGCAGTGCGCGGGGAGCCTACCAAGGTACTGAAACGACCATGACAGCACCCAGGATTAGGCGGCTGTTTCATGACTTACATGATACACCTGTCATGACATTCATCTCATGAGTCCTGAGGAGTCCCTTTAGCTAAGCCGAAGAGACCTTAAGGCACAAGCCTTAGTCATGCTCATGACTACGACTTCGACCATCTATGTTTAACGTTTGCTTCACTTAGTACCACCACCATGGTACTTCACAGTACCGAACTCATTGCATTGGTTTTTGAGTGGTAATGTTCTTTCGCTGAGTCAGTCATTTCTTCCGAGTCATGGTCATTACTATGGCTTCTACCACCATCCTTTAGTGTTTCCCCCACTTAGTACCCACGTGCGAACCCATTTCAGTGGCTTTCGAGTGTGAATCTTTTTTTTTGCTGAGTCATTATCATTTTTGCTGAGACATGCTCACGACTATGACTTCTACCATCATCCCGTAGTGTTTCCTTCAATTAGTACACATGTCAGAAAGCATTTCATTGCGTTTGAGTGTTAATTTTTTGTCACTGAGTCATTTGTTGAAATGCCTGTTTCATGTTTAGTGGTAGCGTCGTCTGCTACACTGTGCGGCGCATAGAAGCCGAGGAGAAAGAGATTTGGAGGAGTGCGCGTGGTAAGCAGAATTCGGTGCAGGGACACAAAAAAGAAAAAGAAAGGAAACCCTGAAATCGAGCTGACGCCTTGTCTCTTTGGATCAAGGCTTGTTCGTCCCCGACGACGATGCCTGCTCTTTCCTTCGAAAAGGCTCTCGCCTTTACATCATTGGGATTTTTGCAGAGTCATGGTCATGACTATGAGTTCTACCATAATTATTTAGTGTTTCCTTCCCTTAATACCCACGTCCGAACCCATTTCAGTGGTTTTTGAGTGTTAATGTTTTTTTCCCGCTTGGTCATAGTCATTTTAGGCGGCTGTTTCATGACTTACATGACACCCATGTCATGAAATTCATCTCATGACCTATCATTTATGTTCCTCATACACTCTTGCCATACTATGCCAATTTTGGTACCTACCAAGTTAACGAAACGACCATGAGAGCACCAATACGTAGGCAGCTGTTTTTTGACCTACATAACACACGTCATGATATTTGTGTCATAACCTGTTATTTATGTTCGCCATACACTCTTGCCATACTATGCCAATTTTCGTAAATACCAAGCAAACCATACGACCATGAGAGCATCAAGACGTAGGCGGTTAGATAGATAGATAGATAGATAGATAGATAGATAGATAGATAGATAGATAGATAGATATTGTCACAGTGGCAAATGTTCGCCAGGAAATGCTTCGCATTTAAAATCACTGCCACTTCCACTCTATGAAGATGGTCGAACAGCAAAGTTGTGTTAGTTACACCGAGTGTTACATGTGCATGTGTTACACGTGATGCAATGGCGTCATCATCATCATCATCATCAGCCTATATTTTATGTCCACTGCAGGACGAAGGCCTCTCCCTGCGATCTCCAATTACCCCTGTCTTGCGCTAGCGTATTCCAACTTGCGCCTGCAAATTTCCTAACTTCATCATCCCATCTGGTTTTCTGCCGACCTCGACTGCGCTTCCCTTGTCTTGGTATCCATTCTGTAACCCTAATGGTCCACCGGTTATCCATCCTACGCATTACATGGCCTGCCCAGCTCCATTTCTTCCGCTTAATGTCAACTAGAATATCGGCTATCCCCGTTTGTTCTCTGATCCACACCGCTCTCTTCCTGTCTCTTAACGTTAGTCCTAAGATTTTTCGTTCCATCGCTCTTTGTGCGGTCCTTAACTTGTTCTCGAGCTTCTTTGTTAACCTCCAAGTTTCTGCCCCATATGTTAGCACCGGTAGAATGCAATGACTGTATACTTTTCTTTTCAGCGACAGTGGTAAGCTCCCAGTCAGGATTTGGTAATGCCTGCCGTATGCACTCCAACCCAATTTTATTCTTCTGTAAATTTCTTTCTCGTGATCAGGGTTCCCTGTGAGTAATTGACCTAGATAAACGTACTCCTTTACAGACTCTAGAGGCTGACTGGCGATCCTGAATTCTTGTTCTCTTGCCAGGCTATTGAACATTATCTTTGTCTTCTGCATATTCATCTTCAACCCAATTCTTACACTTTCTCGATTAAGGTCCTCAATCATTTGTTGTAATTCGTCTCCATTGTTGCTGAATAGGACAATGTCATCTGCAAACCGAAGGTTGCTGAGATATTCGCCGTTGATTCTCACTCCTAAGCCTTCCCAGTCTAACAGCTTGAATACTTCTTCTAAGCATGCAGTGAGTAGCATTGGAGAGATTGTGTCTCCTTGCCTGACCCCTTTCTTGATAGGTATCTTTCTACTTTTCTTGTGGAGAACCAAGGTAGCTGTGGAATCCTTGTAGATGTTTGCTAAGATATTCACGTATGCCTCCTGTACTCCTTGATTACGCAATGCCTCTATGACTGCTGGTATCTCTACTGAATCAAATGCCTTTTCATAATCTATGAAAGCCATGTAAAGAGGTTGATTGTACTCCGCAGATTTCTCGATTACCTGATTTATGACATGGATATGATCCATCGTAGAATATCCCTTCCTGAAGCCAGCCTGTTCTCTTGGTTGGCTGAAGTCAAGTGTTGCCCTGATTCTATTGGAAATTATCTTGGTGAATATTTTATACAATACTGAAAGCAAGCTAATGGGTCTATAATTCTTCAGTTCTTTAACGTCTTCCTTCTTATGCATTAGTATAATGTTGGCGTTCTTCCAGCTCTCTGGTACACATGAAGTTGTGAGGCATTGCGTATAAAGGGCCGCAATGCCTCACAACTTCATGTGTACCAGAGAGCTGGAATAGATGCAATGACGTAAGCACAAGTAAACACAGATGTACAACAGGAACTTATATTATACTGAAACACTGCGAGGTGAGAAGAGGCAG
Organism: Dermacentor silvarum; assembly: GCF_013339745.2. Classification (NCBI taxonomy): domain Eukaryota; kingdom Metazoa; phylum Arthropoda; class Arachnida; order Ixodida; family Ixodidae; genus Dermacentor; species Dermacentor silvarum. The sequence goes on along the minus strand of NC_051156.1, from coordinate 82,507,486 downwards.
GGACTTGCGACGCTACACGACGAGTGTACAGTTCTCTGGTCGAAATTTGCCGAGCCGTCACCAGAGGCATCGGCTGCAGTCACGTACACCGCGCGCGTTCAGCGCGAACGCGGCGAAACGCGGTCGGCGTCGGCAGCAGCTTAGCGCGTTGCCTAGTCAGTACTGCTACATATTTGCGGTTTTCTCAGTGTGTTCGTTTTTTCGCGTGAGGTCTCTCTCTGTGCTTTGGCGTGCTTCTTTTTCGTCTGCAATTTGCGCCGCACCACTTTTGCGCGCCAGTAATGAGAGCAAGCGACGAGCCCGTTCACAAGCCAACTCTAGTTGACGCTCGCGGTAGGCAGCCTCTTCCTCAGGAGTACGCACTACTCCTGGTCTTCCCATAGTCGCATCACAGACCAGCTGCGACGCGCGCTCTTTATCCGAAATGGCGCGCCGCACCAGAAACACCTCTTATATCCTCACCTCTCCTCACGCCCAGTGCCGCCTCTCATTGGGCGCCTCCTCCCCCAGCGCTCCTCTCCTCTGCTGGTACGTGACCTTCCCTTCCCGCCGTGGCTCTCACCCTCTCCTGGCCACATGGCCTGCTTGACGCCGGACAGACGGCGAAGGCTCGACTAAGAACAGCTCCGCTGTTAAAATTTGCCGTGATTGAACTTGGTTAAACCAAGTTTGTCGAGCGATAGCACGGTTTTGCTTGCTTTGGGAAAGGACACAGACGCCGCTCGGCGCCGTCAGCAACTACTGCATCTACAATTGCTCCACAAGACAACACACGGATGCTGCTCGGCGCGGCAGCAGCAGCGAGCGAATTGACCTTCATACTGCGTCTCGCTTCAACGCGAACTAAGCGTAGAAAGCATAGCGCACACGAAGCTACCAGCAGTCGGCGCACTTTGTACACATCGCAGATCACTTTCAAAGTATGGGCGCCCACGCGGCGTACGCTGCTGCCGCCGGTAGTTTGAACTTGAAGGTCAGATTTACGGAACCAGGCGTTTTCTGAATTTGTACCTGGAGTTGTAGAGCTATCGTTCTAAATAGTATGCATGACCTCGGGGCACTGATCGACAGGAACTTGTTAGCCGCCTTCTTTAAGCAAGGATATGCTGTGGGACGCATGGGACTTCAATGATAGCAGATTCCAGAATGTTTTGAATTCCTTTACATTCGATTTGCATGTCGTGGTGATAAAGCATTTTTTTAAGTTTGTAGTGTGCGACAGTACTGTTATAGGCATGTGAAGTACTTTTTTTTTCATTTCAGAGGGCAGTTCGCAAGGTTTCCTTCTCGAAATAATCGCTTTTTCTTCCGTGATAGCTTCCTTAGAAAATTTGGGAACTAAGGCTTGTTGGTATCTCCACGAATGCGAACAAGTGGAGCATATTATTGTGTTAAGGAATTATTCCTGTGTTTGTAAATAAGGCAGTTCTGGCGAACTGTTGTTAGGGCAGAAGACCGCCTAAAATGTACGAGGAATTACTGCAGTTCTCCGTTAATTTTCGTGAAGTTGGCCTTTTTATAATCCCGAATGTACTTTGTCGATAGATGACGGGCAGGAATAGGGACGGATTGGTCAAAAAATAGCATTTTATAGTCACTTGGGCCATCATTACATTTCAGGGATCTAATCAGTTCAGGATTAGACACAAGCACATGATCAAGTGTATTTTTGACGCGAGCTGCCATTTCTACTCACTGGACAAAATCAAACATCAGACTCAAGTCAAGGAAGTCCCTTGACAGACTGGAGTGCGCAGGTAAATTATTCCAGTTAATATCAGGGAAACAAAAATCTATACAAACAATATACTTAGCTCGTGGGAAACTGGAATTTAGGTCAAGTAGGAGTGCGTACAGTTCATCAGGTAATGAAACCGCAGTCTGGTGCACGATAACGAGCCAACACTATGTTAGTGCTTCAAGGAAGTGATGCGCTAATGCATAATATCTCGTTATTACATTACAGCCGAAGTAAGCCATGATTCCGGGAAAATGACTGCGTCAGAGTCGTTGCTTTATAAAATGGCTTGTCCAGTTTCCTTTTTTTTTTTTTTTTTTGTAGGCATCTTCGCACGTTTGCCAACAAAAATTAGAAAAATTATAAGAACGAGGAGTCTTCAAGAATTCGCAGGGCCGAGGTGGGGAACGAAGAGGAGCAGGTTCACACTGACTTTGTTGACGGTGTAATAATCGCTATTCAGAAGTTTCAATGACGCAGTCCAAGTCAGCATCGTACGTAAACAGCTTCTCGTGAATGAGTACCCTGTCACACCTTATTTTAATCGCAGAACTTGTTTCCTGGGCATAGGAATATAATTTCTTTCTCGATAGCCTCACACGCGCCGACAAGTTTAGACGCTTGTTTCAAATATTCGACTTGTCCTTGAAGTGCGTGAGTTTAGCGTTAACAGGACGATTCTTGCCAGATTGGAAGCGACCCGCCGATGAGCCCTTTGAATATCGCGATCATTAATTTTAAGAGCAAGCGTTTCTGCACAAAAGGAAATAATGTTTGACTCGGATTGCACCCATGCCTCCCTGCTCGGGCCATGAATTAAAAGAAAAATACGTTCGATCTGCGACGGCAGTTCTCTGCGTCATCGCACATGGCCACCAACGCTTTCACATCCGCATTGAGTTTGGCGATGTTGCTGTTTGAGCTGCACAGCATGCTGGTTGATAAGATTCGACTTTTTTCTCCCACATTTACACGAGCAGAAGGACAGCTGAACAGATTGTCAATATTAGACTGAGATGCACGTATTAGGGCTAGTTCACTTAATACCGACAACTGACAATGTTCAAGGTGGGTTAAAGTATCAGAAATAGAGTCTAGGGCCAGAGAAGGATCACCGGGACCGGGTGATATGCCGCGCGCCTAGGCGATAAGGCGTCACAACTTACGCACTGGGGTGGCGGCGCAGCGTTATCGCTCTTTGGTTGTGCTTAAAAGCGCCGGCATTCAAGCTGGCGTGTGCTTTCATTCCTGAAACATTGAGCCGGGCAGTTCACCCGTCGCTGTTAAGTTGATGGCTAAATAAAGCCGTATTTTTCCGACTTATCTGGGCCATGTAATCAACAAACACGGCATCCACCCAACGGACGAAAAACTAGCCGCGATAACCAATGCACCGGCGCCAACTGATAAGGACCAACTTCAATCGCTGCTGGGCCTCATCAATTACTATGGAAAGTTCATTTCAAACTTATTCACTGTTCTTTTTCCCTTAAACAGGCTTTTGCAGAAACGCGTCGCCTGGGATTGGAACACGGCTTGCAATCGCGCCTTTCAGCACATCAAGCAGCTGCTTTCGTCAGCTCCGATCTTGACGCACTGCGATTCAGGCCTGCCCCGGCAGTTCTGATGCGTCCGACTACGGGGTAGGTGCAGTGTTGTCGCACATTTTTTCCGTCGGTCAGATAAGGCCAATAGCCCATGCCTCACGCTCCTTGAGTCGTGGTGAGAAAGGCTATAGTGAATTAGAAACAGAAGCCTTGGCTCTTGTGTTCGGCGTTAAAAAATTCCATTACTATGCGTATGCAAGAGATATTGTTTTGCTCACGGACCACAAGCATTTCGCTACAATTTTTGGTCCGAAGACTGCCATACCAGCAATTGCCGCCGCAAGACTACAAGGATGGGCAGTTGGTTTGTCGGTCTATTCTTTTTCATTAAAGTTGCGGCCTTCTGCCCAGAACGCTGACGCAGATTGCTTGTCTTGGCTGACAATAACACAGTCGACGGTCGAAGAGCAGGAAGAATCTTTTTATGGCCTACGCTTTGACACTATGCCGATCAACAGCAATGATATTGTTCATGAAACTTCACGTGATGCCACTTTGCGTACTGTCACCATCATATCCTGTCAGGCTGGGTGCATAGTGTCCCGGATGAGATCAAACCGTTCTTTCATAGAAGACTAGAACTGTCCACACATCGAGGATGCATTATGAAGGGAATGCGCGTACTTGTTCCCGAAAATTTTCGCACGTTCTTTTTGCACCAGTTGCACCAACGTCATGCAGGTGTTGTTCGCACCAAAGAACTAGCAAGGAGCTACGTTTGGTGGCCTATTATCGATAGGGACATAAAGCGTTGCACCGCGTCTTGCACCCCTTGCACATCTAATCCCAATCTGCCACCTAAAGCGCCCTTACATCATTGGGCGTGGCCTACGCGCCCTTCGCAACGGTTGCATGTCGATTTTGCTGGCCCGATAACTTGAGCGACGTACAGGGTCTTCCCCTCTTAGTACGAACACGGCGCAGTGGGGCCGCGTAAAGTCCCTATATAAGAAAAGTACCGCCATCTACTCTTTCCTCCGTCGTCTCCTCTCCTAAAGTGCGTGCATTTTTTCTTTATTTTTTGCTTGCGAAAGCAATTCGATGGTGGCGGCCCTAGAAAGTCCACGTTGAAACGTTCAGGCCGGGCGCGCGCCGCCGCCGCCGGCAACTGCGGCTGCGCAGAGTACTTTCAATATGGCTCTGAAGCGGAAAAAAATATAAAGAAGTCAACGCGCGCGCTATCATCGTCCAATCGGAGATACAGGAGAGAGCGAAGCGGCATTGATCAAAGGGTGGCGGTACGTTTCTTATATAGGGACTGTAGGGCCGCGTAGGGTGCCTCGATGCCAGCGCCGCCGTTCAGGGTGGTGCCATCCTTTGACCGCCGCCGCGCCGCCGCTTTCTCGCTGCGACGCCATCTTGAGTCACAGCGAGCGGTTGCGAGTGCTTGGTGCCGGTGCTTAGTTCGAGACGCAGTGCGCGCGGATGCTTCCCTGACGCTTCTACTTGCTGGACAGTGTTTAGCCGCATGAATGACAAGCTTGTCAAGTGCATCGAGTCGACATGACGGGCTGTTGTGTTCCCAAGTGCACCGGATCGACGCGTAAAGGGCTTCGTTGTTTACGCTTCCCCCGGGACCCAGAGCGAAGAAAGAGATGGGAAGCCCAAGTAAAGCGGTATCACTGGAAGGCAACGGATAGCTCCTACATTTGCGAGGTAAGTGTCAAGAAAGTTTAGACTATCGCATCGTGTTTTTCATTTAAATAAAGTATTCTCTGATCCTTGCTCACGTACCTACGTTCGCTCACGAACTAAGCAATGCTGTCTGAGTAGCCTATAGTTTGCGAGCGCGCGTCGCATAGGCTTTTGCCGTTTTGATCGGCGCAGTCTATGCGAGTAGTACCCCTATTTTAAGAACTGACGAAAATGCTTCGCCGCGAAATAGCCTTACATTAGCTACAAATCGTCATGTAAACCACATATTTTACTTTTTCACGGGAAGCACACATCCGTGTGTCTCTTGTTTCTTTTTTTTTCCCTCAGTTTCTTTTTTCGCTACTGGTTATTTGGGACTAAATAACGCAGTGCTTCTTCTGGGCTGGTTGTAGCCTGTGCATTTCTTCAAAACGTGTGAAGCGAGGTAATACAGCATTACTTCTGCGAAAATGTATTTTTAAGCACTGTAATGGGTTCTCTGTATTTACAAGGCAACTTTTCATATCAATAATCACTTTTGTTGTTTTACTTGTACTTAGAAACACTTTGAAGAGGACCAGTACGAGGGAAATCGACAGGATGGGCGCCGTCTGTTAAAGTCAACAGCCCTACATCATCATGGACTATATTTTCGAAGTGAAAAACATTGCTAATCTGTATTTGACTGTCTTAGTTTCATTTACGGTTTTTGTACGCGATATGTATGCAGTGTTGTTTATTTTTTCAATGCAGTTATCAGTGTTCTAATGGTTACTTTTAAAATGTTCTGTACACGCCATCGATGTGTTTGGCTGATGCGACGTATTCGATGGTAGCTGATCTATTCTGGCTGGATATCTTGATTAATATTACCTGCGGTTACGTTTTCTTGTTTGCATTCTTGTTTTCGATTTATATTGTGTGTAATAAGGCTGATGTACTCACTTGAACCCAACCCCATGTAATGAATAAATTAAAAAAAAAACTCTCACTATCCCGAATTGTGTGTCGAGCCTACCTTGCGAATTTCTTTCTTTTATCTCGTCTTTCAAAATAACCTTCAGGCGCCACACAGTACATATAATTTTTCATGTACATATCTCTTTCATGATTGATTGTACTAGACGTTATAAGTAAATGTACTTTGTGCATCGTTTGGTTCCTTGTGTGTACATGCAAGATTGACACAGACAAGTTACGTTACATGTTTCTCTACAGCACTAACTAAACCTTATTTTCACATCGCAGTTATTTTTACACCAGCTTAATCCTGTCAGCACACAGTTTTGTGGGCAACAAAAAAAGCAAAATCGCAAGTAGATATCGTCAAATAATTGCAACGAACGCGAAGAGCACGCGCAACGCAAGGGAAACTAACCGCCATGCGCGAGTGGCTACGGTAAAGGAGGCGTGACGTGTAAACCAAAATTCAACAGCGAAAAAGAAAAACTTCCACACACAGGGGGTCGCAAACCTTATATACCAAGCATCGAAGCGCAAAAAAATAGTGCGTATTTCAAACATACACACGGCATATTAAATGTAAATTGAATTAGGCAACTTGGGGCATGTTCCCGGCGCCATACATTTACGTCTTGGACCTTCGACGAGTTAACGGCTATTGGTTATAAAGATGTGCAGATGCGATACCGATAAAGAAATCCTCATCAAGGCAAAGCACTTGGAAGTGCGCCGCGAGTAACACTATTTATGAACGCAAGCGTAGCTGAGTCTCAGCTCGTGTGACTCAATATGGCGGCGCCAGCGGGGTTGTCTCCACCCTGGACGGCGGCGCTGGGCATCGAGGCACCCTAGGGCCGCGCTACTCGAAGCGCCAGCGCACACGACGCGGCCGTGCATCGAAGCTAAGCGGCGCAGGCGCAACACGGTTGGCAGGTAAGGCTTCGTGTCGTGTGTCGTCTGCTAAAGCGCCGGAACACGCCTTGCTTTAGCAGACCACACGAAGCCCCACCTTTAATTCCCTATGCGCCTGCGCCGCTTAGCTTCGATGCGCGGCCGCGCCGTGTAAGCTGGCGCTCCGCGGAGTGCGGGCACGCTGCGCCGTGTTCGTACTAAGAGTGGACGACCCTGTACCTCGTGGTGGTTGATGCACTTTCAAAATGGCCAGAAGTATTTCCAATGCGGACAACCACCACTGAAGCAACCATTTCATGCCTACATGCACTGTTTTGCAGATTCGGATTCCCGAGACTTTAGTGTCCGACAACGGCACTCAGTTCACTTCTGCAGATTTCCAGGAGTACCTGCAGCGAGTAGGAAACAGACACGTGAGAACAGCTCCGTATCATCCCAGCAGCAACAGCAACAGTCTGGTAGAACGTTTCGTCCAGACGCTGAAGGGTGCACTTCGGAGGTCCAGCAGACCCACATCACCGTCGGAGCTCGCAGACTTACTCCTGTCGTACCGCAACATTCCGCAAGCGACTACTGCAGAGGCACCCTCTCTTTAGCTGTTGGGGAGGCGCCTCAGGACTAGGCTAGACCTCGTCAGGCCCTCCGTTGAGGAGCGAGTCGCCCGCAAACAGTTCCAGGACACCAGTCGCCGCAGGCACCGTGCAACTACGTTTAGCGCAGAAAACTTCGTGCGTGTCCGCAATTTTCGCCGCGGACCAAGGAGGTTCACTGCTACCGTTCTCACAAGCATCGGTGCAGTGTCGTATCGTGTCGGTGTTGTGATTCCCCGGGGTGTGTGTGAGTGCGTGCGTCATCGCAACCACATCGTACGTACTCCTGACTCTGACGACGCGGTGATCACAGCCACCGACTTCCACGATGAAGACCACGTCACAGCTGGCACAAGCGCTGGCAGCACCACCGAGCCTGTGGAATAGCCGTCGACACTCGTGGAAGCCGCCGAGCAGGGTCGCCGCTACCCACTACGTCAGCGCACACCTCCCGACCGCTACTGCACCTAATCCTACTACGAGACAGTAAACAAGTGTGGGGGGCATGACATGTCGTGCGCCTAGGCGATAAGGTGTCACAGCTCATGCGCTGTGGTGGCGGCGCAGCGCTATCACTATTTGGTTGTGCTTAAAAGCGCCGGCATTCAAGCTGGCGTGTGCTTTCATTCCTGTGGCATTGAAACCGGGTAGTTCGCACGTCGCTGTTAAGTTGATGGCTAAATAAAACCGTATAGTTTTCCCTCCACCGTTGCGCTGTCCTTTCGTCAAGCACAACACCCGGATTAAACAACTCCCGACGTTACTAGCCGAAGCCAGGCAACAAGAGCCACAGAACAGAATGATTGCAACAGTTTGATCAGCCTCACATAACACCAATCGAAAATAAAAATTACTCCATCTCCCGCTAAAGGGAACCATGTGCGGATGCGAAGCAGCGGGGAGATGGTTAGCTTGAGCGGGAGATCGTTTTGCGGCAGCGGCCCGAGCGCTCATCGCGGCGCTGCACAGGAGAGAGAATGAGGCGCGCGCGCTCCGTCATTTTCATACCGCGGAAGTACTGTGGCGCCCCCAGCGGTATATGTCGCACCAGCTGTCGCACCACCTGTCGTGCGCGCCGCTCCGGATTCGTAGAGGAGAGAAAGGGGGAAGTGTAGGAGAGGAGAAAGAGGGGGAGGGGACGCGCATGCTCTGTGGGGGTGTGGGACGAGGGCACCGCTCCGTACAGTAGAGGATTCCTAGAGGAGAGAAAGGGGGGAGCGTAGGAGTGGAGAGAGAGGGGACGCGCATGCGCTGTGGGGGTGTGGGACGCCGCGGGACGCAGGAGGGACGGACAAAGCCCCCGCCACAAGCTGCTTCGCATCTAAAAATTAGAGGGGCACGACACAGCAATAAGAAATGGGTCAACTTCACGAAAACATTTTGCGTGCCGTAGGTAACTAACCTGCACAAGGAACGGCATTTTCATGAGCATTGTGTCAGCGGTCCCGTACCCCAACTGATTCCCAACATACCACTGTTTGTGCTACCTACTACATTATTTCAGTTGCCGTCAAGCGCACATCATTCTATAAATACCTTCAAGTTAATTTAAAGCCATGCTTATCATGGCCACCAATTCAGTTTTGCACCAATTCAAGCAATTTTCCCCGCTGCTTCACTCACGCCAGGTTACCTGCGATGGTACGTGCAGCTTGCAACACCACAAATAACAAAGCTCGCCTACCAGACGTACATTTACCCTAAACTTAAGTATGTTTCCGCCATATGGCATCTCTCTCAAGCATACTCTATGAACGTTCTAGAAGCAGTGCGAAATTGCGCCACACGGTTAATATGGTCTGAATATGGCACAAGGTCTAGCAGAAGTGCACTGACGCACATCCATGACCTACCATAGCTTCATTACCGTCGCGACATCTCTGATCTCTCTTACACTCTTTCTATTGCAATCCGCAATCAAGAACTCCTCACTCAAACCACCATCAAGATTATTTTCCCGCCTTAATCACAGTCACCCAATAGCGCACAATCTCGAAGGCGCGTCAGGGATCACTGACAAATTTTATTCCAGATGCAAATACGCTATGTAACGCCCTACACTACAGCACAGCCTCTTGTACATACCATGCCTCTTTCTCGCAAAAACAGTCCAGCATCATGAAATAAAACAATATATCTGCCATATCTCACCAGGTCATAGTCACCATCGCTTGGTGTTAATGGGGCTGTAAACAACTTTTTATCAAAGAAATGCATTTCAATTTAAAATAGACGATTTCAGAAACACGTTGCCGCAATAAGTAATTCAATGCGTTCCGCAGAAGCGCACTTATTGACAATCAAACGTCCTCTACGCGGTGTTTCCACTCCTCGTTCAATGACTTCCACTGCGAAGGCTACGAAGGAGCGTGCCCACAACGCTCCGCTTATTGAAGCTTCACCATGGCGCGCAGTTCAATATTGATTTTGGAGGTTCACATAGATGCCACTACTTCTGATTTTGGCGCCTTCCATATGTCAATCACGGTTGTCATCAGCGAGCGGCAGTGCGCTGAGCCAGGAGACTCTTGGCGGTATCCCGTGACGGCCGCAGTATCTACGCTGTAAAATATTTCCGTCGACATACGGAGGTTTTCCGCAATGAAATGGAGGAATTGCAGTAAAAATACGGAAAGTACGTCGATTTCAAAAATACACCAACAGCTTCCGTTAAAATAGAGAAAGTGCTCCCCGTTTTAAATTTTACGGACATATCCCTTAATAACACATTGACTAGAATGTTCTCTACGAAACAGACATAATACCGTATTTTTTTATGCGAGCATCCGTATTTGTGCGAGGAAAACTATACACGCTGTCTAAGTGAGCGCGTGTACTCACAAAGTGTCATCTAAGAATATGTTAAGGAAAACGCAAACGGTGCGTGTGTTTCTACTGACGTTTATTTGGTGTCAGCATTATATATATATACGGTCTATATGTTTAAGTCCGGCCATACATGCCAATATAAAGAAACTTGCGCCGTTCAGGTGCTGGTGCATTGGCAATGACATTGGTGCTCTACGCAAATATTGTGCGCACTCTTAATCAGTACCGAAACGCAGTATAATGACCGCGATTGCGTTTACATTTAACAACACATGGCCTCGAAGAGAACTGGTGGCCTATAAATCGAAGTACTGCGGCTACATGAAATTTTAGAATGTGAGAAACAATCAACTCAGGAGTGAAAGGGTTTTACTGAACTGTAAAGTAGTTGGTTTCAATCGCCCCAGAATATTTGCAAAATATCTCATCTCTGTCAACAGCTGTCCATTCATTGACACACCCCCATTAGGCTTAATCTGCACTGTACAATTGTTGACAGTGTTGTCAATTCTTGCGGTAAGATGTAATCGCAAGCCTCTAGCGCTTCATCTTGAAACAAGGCCGGCGAGGGCGCACGTTCTTGTACGGCATTCTGCTGTACAAAAACAGATTGACGCATTGTGAGTGAAGAACAGAAGCGTTGAATTGTTAGGCTGCTTGACTCGCGGCATGTTCGAATCGGTAAAGTTCCGAATTTGTCGCTGTGTGATGTACGCTTGTGTCCTCGTCATGTGCCGTCATAGCGCGGGTATACTTGCGCGGAATGTGCTTCACTCGGCTACAAAACATTGCACGCTGCGGCATCGAACAGGCACCAATACATGTGCAAACTACGGGAAGGTGACCGAAGATGACGGACGTAGCACTGTGTGTACAGTAAAAAAATAAAGAAAGAAAAACAAGAACGCCCTGTCCCGTGTTGCCGTAATGATTCAACCTTTATGTCTTTTTTGACCCAACGTGCAACACCATTTGTTACGTAATACCATTACTTTGCACAAGTCGCTCAACTGATAGTTTACGTCTCCTGCCCAGTTTGCAAGAAACCATCGCAAGAGCTTTGTCAAGAAAACGTTGCACACTTCCGTGGCGTGCCCCTCCCCCCACCCCTTCCGCAAGTCAGGTCCCGGCATTGCAACAGGTGCGGAAGAAGTGCCGACGATAAGAGGTCGCAAATTTTGCTGCTTCTCACTTATGACAACTTCTTTACCCTTTTAAAAGAGACGCATATGAGCTTGCAAATGCCAATAATTTCGATCTTAGGGTATCTGAGGTTTCCGTTGCTAATGTTCTCGATTAGCACGCACAGGGCATCGCTTGGAAACTACAGAGCGTCGTTTGAAGCTGCAGCTGAGCTTTGCAAGCCTTGGACTGCACCTGCGTCAAGGGCAATTACAAAAGAGGGGAATGAGTAACAGGCATTTCATACTATCGGTACGTCATACTGGTTGTTAACGCACTCGAAACACAAGGTTCAAACACCAAGGAGGTGATAAACTTAGTTGGAAGAAAGCGCTGCGTCTTTGTCACCTCCTTGTTTGGTAATCATTTTTTTGCAAGTGCGCTAAGTAACCAGTATGACTGAATTATAACTAACCCAAACCACCACTCTCTGCAGTGATATATCAGTAGGTATTCTAAAGATCTAGATTTTTTTGTGTACTGAAGAAGAACGAGCAGTATGCACTGCTTCGAGAAAGACGAGGACGACGAGTTGGTCGAAGCCTTGTGCTTGTGTTGCCTGAGCGGTGTAACCTCTCGCTGCGGTGATCTACGCTCTAATTAATTAAACCAGAGCGCCTCTCTACATTTGGTGGAGATGCTGGGCCCTTTACCGACCTGAAACTCCGCAGCCGGACGCTCCCTCCCGTTTCTGCCATGCCTGAGGACGCCACGCAGCCCAATCCTCCCCAGGCATCGCCTGTTGTCTGCTCCAGTGCTCTACGCCATCGCGATCCTCCTGTCTTCAGCGGAACCGAAGACCTTGACGTCGACGATTGGCTCTCCTCATACGACCGAGTGAGAGCGGATAACAAATGGGATGACAAAGATACACTGACTAACGTAGTCTTCTATCTTTCTGCAGTCGCTCATCTCTGGTTCCGGAATCATGAATCTGACCTTTCCACCTGGACAGCATTTACTAATTGTTTCAAAGAAGTCTTCGGTCGCCCTGCTGTGCGAAAGCTTCGTGTGGAACAACGCTTGCGTGGTCGTGCTCAGCAAAAGGGTAAAAACTTCACCAGCTACATTGAAGATGTCGTTGACCTCTGTCGGCGCATTAACCCCACTATGCCAGAAAGTGAAAAGATAAAGAATGTCGTGAAAGGCATAGAAGATTCCTTCCAAATACACTTGGCGAAAAATCCTCTAACGGTTGACAAGGTGATCACCCTGTGCCAGGGCTACGACGAACTCCGCAAACAACGCCTCACTACGCACCGAGCTGCCGCGCCGGACGACACGGTTTCGGCCCTAACCGGCAGTTTCAATGCTGCTCCCGCACACTCCTCGTTGCTCGACCAAGTTAAACAATTCGTTCGAGAGGAAGTCGCCCGTCAACTGTCACTTCTGCCTGCTACCCAGTCGTCTGAGTCCTCCTTGTCTCCGGAAATACGTCGGGTCATACACGAACAAGTCACCGACGCACTACCTCTCGCTCATCAGCCACCTCCAGCGCCGGTTCCGCTCACGTACGCTGCCGTCGTCGCCAGTCCAAGACCTCCGCCTGCAGTTTCGCACTACATGCCCACAAGCGTCTTCTACGCGTCGCCTTCTGCAGCTGCAAACTACATGCCCAGAAGCTAATTCTGCGCGCCTCCCCAGCCCCTACGCCCGGCTCAGCATTGTGCGCCCCAGCCTGGGCCCCCTGTTCACAATCCGGGGCGTACCCAAGACAATCGGCCCATCTGCTACGCGTGTGGCTTTGCTGGACACGTGGCATTTTGCCGCTGGAGGGGTCGGTACCCTCCCGATACTGCGAGACCACAAGGGAATGCACCCGACTCCCAGTCCCGCTATGTCCCACCTGTTCCACACTTCGCTTCCTCGTCTCCTGCTCCTCGAAGTTTCACCACTCGTCGGTCTACGTCTCCCCATCGACGTTCCCTGTCCCCAATTATCCGCCACCCTCCAGCTATGGAGGAAAACTAAAAGGCGCAGTTCCATAACCAAGAACTGCGATCTCATCGAATTGATCAAGGCCTCGTTGATTCCCTGCGAACGTCATTGAAGTTTATGCGGAAGGTATCGCCATTCACGCGCTTGTCGACACCGGTGCCGCAGTGTCAGTGATTGCCGACCAGCTTCGCCGTACGTCCCAAAAGTCGCGACGCCGTTTTCCGCTATTTCGCTATGTACAGCAAGCGCTGAGCCAATTGAGCCTGTAGGAACTTGCGCCGTCTGTGTCGCCATACAAGACAGTTTATATCACATTGAGTTTGTTGTTCTTGCCCGCTGCTCTCATGCCATCATTCTAGGATGGGACTTCCTCTCTTCTCATCGCGCAGTTATTGATTGCGCCCATGCAGAACTTGCGCTGACTCCAGTTTGCGGAAGTCTTTCTTAAGATTTGCCTCTTTCTGCTAGAGTGTTCGTCTCCGCCGATACCGATATCCCTGCTTTCTCTTCCGCCCTTGTGCCCGCTTTGTGCTGCTTTCTACGATTCCACAGTTCTCTTCACCCTGTCCAAACTTTCTGCACGCCGTCATCCCTTCTTGCTTCCCTTTGCGATCCTTCGCATTCGCCAGGGCTCTAGCGCACTTTACGTTTCGAATCCGTTTTCGTGTCCATCAAGCTTACACCATGGCGAGTGCCTCGGGTCTGCTGGTGAACTTCAGACGAGTTTTCTCTACAAAGTGCCTGATGACTCGACTCCTCTTCAGGTTGACGCCACGGCTCTTCCTGTCTCTGCGTCTGAGCCAGCATGTGACAGAACGTTTGCTCGGCGTATTGATCCGAATCTCACGCCGAGTCAGCGCGCGCAGATCGTCGAACTCCTTACCCGGTTTCGCACTTCTTTTGACCTCCAACAACAATGTTTAAGACGTACAGCTATAGTCGTTCATCACATCGACACCGGTAGCCATGTGCCACTACGGCAGCGTCCATATCGTGTGTCCGCGACGGAGCGCCGTGTCATCGACGAGCACCTAGGCGACATGCTTCAACGCGGCGTGATACAGCCTTCCCACAATCCTTGGGCCTCTCCAGTTGTGCTGGTGAAAAAGAAAGATTGGACAATTCCTTTTTGTGTGGACTATCGACACCTGAACAAGATAACCCGGAAAGATGTCTATCCTCTCCCCCGTATCGACGACGCACTGGACTGCCTCCAAGGCGCTTAATTCTTTTCGTCCTTATACTTACGATCTGGTTATTGGCAAGTCCCTGTGGCTGACTCAGATCGCTCGAAAATGGCATTCGTTATGCCTGACCGCTTATATGAATTTACCGTGATGCCCTTTGACCTGTGCAAAGCTCAGGAGCTACGTGTGAAAGAATGATGAATAACAACCTCCGCGGCCTCAAATGGCAGCCATGCCTTTGTTGTCTCGATGACATTATCATCTTTTCCCCGGACTTTTATTCTCACCTGCTCCGACTCGAAATCGTCCTCACTTGCCTCGCCTATGCTGGACTCCAGCTAGTCATCCTTGGCCACGTTGTTTCGAAAGATGGTGTGCTTCCAGATCCTACTAAACTCCAAGCATGTCGCCGAATTCGTGCGACCAAAGACCACCAAAAAACTCCGCACCTTCATCGGATTGTACTCATATTTTCGCGGTTCCATCCGCAACTTCGCCACCATTGTAGCGCCTTTGACGCAGCTTCTCGCGGGTAACTACGACCTCTCGGCCTGGTCGCCACTTTGAGATGCCGCATTCGCGACGCTGCGTCGTCTTTTAACCTCACCCCCGATTCTCCGTCATTTCGACCCAAGTGCACCGACAGAAATTCACACGGATGCTAGTGGTGTCGGCATTGGCGCTGTTCTTCCGCAACAAAAGACTGGCTTCGATGAATACGTCGCTGCCTACGCCAGCCGCGCACTGACGAAAGCGGAAGGCAACTATCTCGTTACATAAAAAGAATGCTTGGCTATCATTTGGGCCATAACTAAATTCCGCCCTTACCTCTGCGGCCACCCATTCAGCGTAATAACTGACCATCATGCCCTCTGCTGGCTGTCGTCCTTAAAAAATTCTTCAGGTCGCCTTTGTGATATGTGAAGTGCGCGAGTGCCGTAATCGTAGTGGGTAAGTGCCAGAAGTGAGCAACAAGCAAGCAAGCGACAGCCATCGTGGCAGACGTGGAAGAAGAAGGGGAAGAAGATGACCAGGGTGCGGGAGTAGCGGCCAGTGAAGTTCCTGGCCTAAGGCCGCTCCAGGCTCCCACCTGGGATCGACACAACAACCAACTTCTTCCTGCAGTCTGCGGTTGGCGAACGTCGGAAGGGCATCCTACCCAGGCGGCCCAGCGTCTCCAGCGCCGTGCGCGAGCTCCGGCTGGCGAACGCCGCAAGAGCGTCTAGCCGTTACCCGTCTCCGCTATGCCTGTCTTCACCGCAGTGTCGATCATGGCTGTCTGATGAGATGCCGACCGACATGGAAGAAATCAAGTCCTTGTACCGGTAGCAGAGGCGAAGCCCTTGGACTTGGTGTCTGGTGACAAGACCTCTACCGTACTAAGGCGACCTATCCATGTTCCCAACGTCGCAGTGGAACTTGGGGAACTTCCTCCTGCATTATTGTATCCCTGGTGTTCGCCTAGGGGCGACCAGTATTTTCTTCGACGGCTTCTAGTTTCACCACCGCTACTCCACTTCGTGCTCCACCTCTGTCGCCGCTTCTACTTCATCCCACAGCTCCAGTGCGAAGCATGAAACTGTAGGCCCCTTCTGACTTTTTATGATTTCTTTCTAGACTTAATCCTCTTTTTTGTGATTAGTTTGCTGAGTTCACTTTTCTCTTTTCGCTGTATTTTCTTTAATGAATGGCTTGTTGTGGTAACGAACGGCTTCGTCATTTCATGCGCTGAGGCTGTGCCTCAGTAGCGAGTAATTTATTGAAAGAACCTCATCACAATTGGCGTCCGCGACAGGACGAAGTCGTACGTTGCCTCATAATTTGAAAAGAAACAGCCGGAAATGAGTTTCACGGACTTAGTCACCGTGGCACAGCGGTTAGGGTTGCATGGGGCAGACTTGGACAAGTGGGTTCAAGACCGATGGTCTATTATATGCGAGAAAGCAGAAAAGGAGCGCGAAAAGCGATTGGCAGAACGAGCAATTCAAAAAGCCTGTCTAGAAGAACAACTTCGCACGGCACGCCTTCGCATCAAATGCATAGATCAGGCACTTGCTGATACTTGCTCCGAAGGTACGAGCTTCATTTGCGGCCACGCAATACCAGAGTACGATGACGACCAACAAGCTTTATCTAGCATAGCGTCAAACCTTTGCAATCGGAAAGTGTCTCTTGTAAAGACAACTTGTAATGATGGCATAGTAGGCAGAGATTATGATTTGTCCAAAGAAGACGTTTGCTCACGCAGCAAGGAGAATATTGCATCCGCATGTCCACCAGTGTTGCATGAGCCCAGTGCAGACGATGACCGGCTCGCACATGTGTCCGAGCTGCCGTGCATCAGCTTCGTTGAGGAAACTAAAAATAAGACTTTAAAAACTGATTATCTCCTCACAATTAAAGATTGTACGTTTGAGGATTTGTACCCTTGTGAAACTAGACATGACGATTTCAAGGTTTCTGGGGAACCGCGTTTCGTTTCCATATTGGGTACTGAGGTACCTTTATTGCATTCCCCTAAACCGACAAAAACTGCTCGTAACACTACACACTTGGGAGGATTATGTCTGTCTACCAAATCAAATCATGGCTTTAAGGACGCAGAAGTTCTCTTGTGTTCTCGTGTACTCGCGTGTGTTTCGACCATTGACGAGGAAGACCCTTCAACAACAAATGACAAAGTTCGGAACTCTAGTACGCAGACAGTGACTTGTTCGATGCCATGCAGAGTCACGTCTCTAGCTTTGTGTAAAGATGTCGGGGCCAAGCTTTCAACAGACAACAGTAGAGGTCTAATTTTATGCAGATATAGAGACATGGCTTCCTGCAGCGATATGATCGCTGATTGGCCAGTGTATCTAACAAAGAAGATAGATATCTAGTTCGGTTGATGTGGGTAAGAGTCACTTAGAGAAGGTAATGATTGACTTGTAGCCTTTCTGGGACTTTTGACTTCGAACATGGTGACTTATAGACTTTGATATGTTTTTTCAAATGATGTGTGTGGTGATAGTCTATCACTCACTTAGCGGCAGTTTTTGTTTAAAAACTTCTTAAAAGGGGGCTTATGTGATATATTAAGTGCGCGAGTGCCGTAATCGTAGTGGGTAAGTGCCAGAAGTGAGCAACAAGCAAGCAAGCGACAGCCATTGTGGCAGACGTGGAAGAAGAGGGAGAAGATGACCAGGGTGCGGGAGTAGGGGCCAGTCAAGTTCCTGGCCTAAGGCCGCTCCAGGCTCCCACGTGGGATCGACACGACAACCAACATCCTCCTGCAGTCTGCGGTTGGCGAACGTCGGAAGGGCATCCTACCCAGGCGGCCCAGCGTCTCCAGCGCCGTGCCCGAGCTCCGGCTGGCGAACGCTGCAAGAGCGTCTAGCCGTTACCCGTCTCCGCTATGCCTGTCTTCACCGCAGTGTCGATCATGACTGCCTGATAAGGTGCCCACCGACATGGAAGAAATTAAGTCCTTGTACTGGTAGCAGAGGTGAAGCCCTTGGACTTGGTGTCTGGTGACAAGACCTCTACCGTACTAAGGCGACCTATCTATGTTCCCAACGTCGCAGTGGAACTTGGGGAACTTCCTCCTGCATTATTGGATCCCTGGTGTTCGCCTGGGGGCGACCAGTGTTTTCTTCGACGGCTTCTAGTTTCGCTACCGCTATTCCACTTCGTACTCCACCTCTGTCGCCGCTTCTACTTCATCCCACAGCTCCAGTGCGAAACATGAAACTGTAGGCCCCTCCTGACTCTTTATGATTTCTTTCTAGACTTAATCCTCTTTCGTTTTTTGAGATTAGCTTGCTGAGTTTCGTTTTCTCTTTTCGCTGTATTTTCTTTAATGAATGGCTTTTTGGGTAACGAACGGCTTCGTCATTTCATGCGCTGAGGCTGTGCCTCAGTAGCGAGTAATTTATTGAAAGAACCTCATCACAGCCTTGCTCGATGGGCGCTCCGCCTCCAAGAGTACGACATTCGAGTACTGTACCGCTCTGGTGGTAAACATTTGGACGCGGATGCCCTGTCCCGCTCCCCTGCGTCAGGCCAGCCCAATTATTCGAAGGTACCAATATGCGAGTCCTCCCTTACCGCCACGGACATGGATTCGGAGCAGCAGAAGGATCGATGAATTTTCTCCATGCTGGCTTTTCTGTCCAACCCATCTGATCCCTCTTCTGACCGTACACTGCGTCACCAAGCAGACCACTTCGCTGTTCATGAAGGACTCCTATACCGCCGTAACTACCTCTCGGACGGCCGCAAATGGTTACTCCTGGTCCCACGGCACCTACTTCGGACATATGTGCAGCGTTTCACGATGACCCGCAATGCGCGCATGCAGGAGTACTAAAAACACACGCGTGCCTGCGACTCCGTTATTACTGGCGCGGAATGTACCAATTCGTCCCCTGATATGTGTGCGCTCCTGCCTCGCTTGCCAACGCCGCAAGAATACCCCTCGTTCCTCAGCTGCCCCATTGAAACCTTTGCCTTGCCCAGGACGCGCCTTTGACCGCGTCGGAGTTTATCTTTACGGGCCCCTGCCGAGCACTTCAGACGGCAACCGCTGGGTGATTGGGGCGATAGACCATCTAACGCGTTACGCGTAAACTTCGCCTCTGCCCAGCGCATCTGCACGTGATGTTGCATGGTTCCTTCTGCGTATTCGTGACTTCCTTTAGCGCAACTCAGTTTGAGTATGAAGGGAAAAAGGGACAGGTGACAGGGTGAGCGCTAACTTCCAACTGGTTTTATTTCATGACCCTATTGCACATTATATAGCCCGCTCAAAGCACTCGTGACATAGCACACACACAAAAAAATTAAATATAAGCATGCGATTGCAGTTCATTGAACCAGTGTTGATAATCTTAGAAATTCACGTTCCTTGCTTGATAAAGCTAAAGAGGGTGTGCTTACGCACAGCTTTTCACATTTCAAAATGGCATCAGCCTCAATAATCTCACGCGTCACTTGATTGTGGCTACGTCCTATAATGATGCATCTATCAAGTAGTGGTTTGCAGTAGTGGTTTGCAGTATCCGGTTTCTAGACCTTCGTCTGTCTTGCTCAGTAGAGCACACTTGCTGGAGTTATGAACCGCGGTCCAGTAAACCTCTCCTACCATACAATTCAGCGCATTCCAAACTGATAAAAAGAGGAATAGCCAAACTTTGTTTTAACAATGCCCTGAAAAAATCGTGCCACCACGCTGTGTTCGCTAGTTTTGAAGGGCAAAGCAAGCGCTTGTCAAATGCAGGCTACCCGATGCCAGTACAAGTGTCCGTGGCAGAATGCTTGCTCAGAGATTCTCGGAAGCGCATACCACAGGAGAACTTTGCAGTGACCGCTGGTTGCAAACAAGTGTGTTACCATACATTCACAATGTTTCTCACAATTTAAAAAAGGTTGCACAAAGAGCTAACATCCGAGTTGTTTTCTCTGCTCCTGATAAACTGGATAGGCTTTGCAGACTTACTAACCCTAAGAAAGACGCGCTACCAGTATGTGGAAAAAGACATGTTAACAAGTATGTTGATTGCACTCGCGCAGTAGTGTATAAGTTTCCCTTGTCGTGTAACAGTGTCTACATTGGGCAGACCGGTAGGTGTATTAACGATCGCTTGCGCGAGCATAATTACAATGCTAACAACAAAATTTCATCAAGCGGTTTCCTTGCCATACATTGCAAATCTTGCGGCTGCAAACCACTACTTGATAGATGCATCATTATAGGACGTAGCCACAATCAAGTGACGCGTGAGATTATTGAGGCTGATGCCATTTTGAAATGTGAAAAGCTGTGCGTAAGCACACCCTCTTTAGCTTTATCAAGCAAGGAACGTGAATTTCTAAGATTATCAACACTGGTTCAATGAACTGCAATCGCATGCTTATATTTAATTTTTTTGTGTGTGTGCTATGTCACGAGTGCTTTGAGCGGGCTATATAATGTGCAATAGGGTCATGAAATAAAACCAGTTGGAAGTTAGCGCTCACCCTGTCACCTGTCCCTTTTTCCCTTCATACTCAAACTGAGTTGCGCTAAAGGAAGTCACGAATACGATGCACCAACTTGCCCAATCCGCAGTACTTCCTTCTGCGTAACATCCAACATCACCATGGAGCCCTCACTGACGTTATAGAAGCCCTACTCAAGGAATTCCACGTAATTCACCGCACCACTACGGCATACCACCCGCAGACTAATGGGATGACTGAGTGCTTTAACCGTAGTCTTGGCGACATGTTATTCATGTACGTCGCATCACACCAGACCAATTAGGACCGCGTTCTACCCTTCGTGACGTATGCTTATAACACCGCCACACAGACCACTACGGGATTTTCCCGTTCTTCTTTACGGACGCGAGCCTTACTGCACAATGGATACCATCCGCCCTTATCGCCCTGACACAACGGAGTCTACCGCCCTGTCCGATGCTGCTGCACACGCAGAAGAGTGCCAACAGCTCGCCCGCGCATTTATACGGAAGACCAGCAGCGACAGTAGCACCGTTGGAATACTTCTGCCTCTCCTGCACCCTATGCCCCTGACTCACTAGTCTGGCTTTGGGTTCCCGCCACCAGCCCTGGACTTTCACCGAAACTCGTTTCCAAGTACCAGGGTGCCTACTGTGTGGTCAGTCAAACGACTCCTGTGAACTACATGATAGAACCCCTTGAGCCGCCTTCGGATAAGCGCCGCCGAGGGCGCGAAATCGTGCACGTTCAGCGGCTAAAGCCTTACTTCTACCCCCCTGTGCTATCCTGCCCTTAGGTCGCCGGGACGGCTCCTTTGCTCCGGGGAGATAATTGTACTGAAGAAGAACGAGCATGCAGTATACACTGTTTTCGAAAAAGACGACGAGTTGGTCGAAGCCTTGTGCCTGTGTTGCCTGAGCTGTGTAACCTCTCGCTGCAGTGTTCTACGCTCTAATTGATTAAACCAGAGCGCCTCTTTACATTAGCAAGAACCGCGCCCATGACAAATGAAGTGTCGAAACATGGCTCGTTATGACATCAACATCTCTTATTTTATTATTGAAAAGAAGGCGCCCTTACATTCTCTCTACAAGCAAGCACTAGGTAAACAGCCAAATAATCAATTGGAGCTAGGTCTATGTCGGCCCGCGTCTCAGACCACCTACCCAAAAATTCAAGTTCGCTTGACAGCTCTCTCGCAGCAAGAAACGCGGCCTTCGCTTGAAGGCGGCACGTTGTTTTCTTAGATTCTTCTGTCATTTTTTTCAAACTCGAGAGAAGTTTGGCATTATGCATTTGCAAAGGACGCAATTTCACCACAGGTTTCAACCACTGGTTCGGTGTTATTAGGCATTACGGTTTCATTTCTGTCAGACGGTAAGCTGTTTTGACTAACAGCAGGCTCTTCATGTGAAGCAACAGGGCCCGCGCATTTTGCCCGTGACTGTGGATCATCATCTCTTCGTTTCAAGCGCAGCCGCGCCTTCCATGGAGCTGGCGCGGTCCTCGTGCTCATGTAGCTTGGGCCATTTTTCAATGGGCCAAGCGTATTTAGAAAAATGAGAAGCACAACTTCGCGGTTATCTTAGGTTTATTTACGCAACAGTTTTGGTCGGTGGACCGACCTTTTTCAAGGGATACAGGAAATTCTGGCAAGAGTCTTTTATATCTTCAGGTAGAGAAAGAACACGCCGAAAAAGAGAGAAAGGAGAAAGAGATAAAAAAGAAAAAAAAAGCATGAGGACGAGAGCCTATGGCCAGAGAGATTACTTGTTGGTAACAGGGTTCTGCATGACGCGTTCCTGTCATCATTGGCAATGGACAGGTCTTTGATACGGTCTCCGCTACGCACTCATCGTCGTCAATCAGGTAAATATTACATACATATATATATATATATATATATATATATATATATATATATATATATATATATATATTTAAATCGTGTGGCGTGATAGCTAGGACACCCTATATATATATATATATATATATATATATATATATATATATATATATATATATACAGGGTGTTTCAGCGAACACTTTCAAAATTTATTTAAGGTTGCCTGTGGCAGATAGCCCAATTCTAGTTAATGAGCTAGTCTACTCGATGAGGCGGACATTACTTGCACAAAAAATTGAAATCCATAATCGACTAATTAACAAAAATTAACTAATTAAGTTTTTAACTAATTACCCGATGGCCCATATTGCAATTTACAAATTGTAGCCGTGGAGTTGGCAAGGCGGATCCACTTAGAATTAATTCGCAGGATGACACCAGTTTCGAGATATTAATTCCCGAACTTTGCGGAGAAATGTATTGGCGTTCCAGTTAATTTTGTGCTTCAATGCAAAAAGCAACGTTTTGGTAAGAACTTAACTGGAACGCCAATGCATTTCTCCGCTAAGTTGGGGAAGTAATATCTCGAAACTGGTGCCATCGCGAGAATTCGTTTCAAGTGGATCCGCTTTGTGAACTCCACGGCTACAATTTGTAAATTGCAATATGGGCCATCAGATAATTAGTTAAAAACCTAATTAGTGAATTTCTGTTAATTATTCGATTATACATGTCAATTTCGTGTGCAAGCAATGTCCGCCTCTTCGAGTAGACCAGCTCACGAACTAGAATTCTGCTATCTGCCACAGGCAACCTTTAGGAATTTTTGAAAGTGTTCGCTGAAACACCCTGTATATAGGGTGTCCTAGCTATCACGCCACACGATTTAAAAAAATAGAGGAACGGCGTTACGCGAAGCCAACCTAGTCCGTATTGTTTCCAGTACAGTGGAGTAGCCGCCAGTATTTTTTTTCGTTACTGAGATTTAATTATTTAACTGTAATTAATCATCTTACTCGAGAAGTACTGTCCTCATTATCAAAGTGTAAGTGAGAAAGTTGTAGAGCAACATGAAAATCTCTCGATACAGCTTCCCGTTGCTGAATACGTGCTACATAAAAGTGTTTTTCCGAGCATGAAAGAAGCCCGCGAATACACGCAAAGTGCCTCGAGCGGCCAGTCATGCGGTAATTCTGCGCGTATTCGTAGGCTTCTTTCACACTCGGAAAAACACATTTATGTAGCACGTATTGAGCAACAGGTAGCTGTATCGGGAGTTTTGCCAATATGAGGAATATGCCAATATGAGGAAGCCTTTGGTGTTCATCTTTCGGAACCTTAAAAAGCGATAACGCGCTCCTGGGCAGTTCTTGCATAGCCAGTTGCGCAGCCTGGCGCGTAACAGTGGTTTAACCGCCGCTTGGGCGGCATCATAAACGCTGACGCAGAAAAAAGGCGCGAAAGAAGCGACGTTCCGCGACGACGACATCAAAATAACAACGTGCAGACGCAGAAGCGGCGCACACTCGCTTCAAGTGCGGGCGACGACAGCGCCGCCGCTACTTTCTTCCAAAACGGGTACGCGACGCGCAATAGGATGCGCCTCCGCTCGACCCACTGTAAGACATTCTAATACACTGTAGCCGTGGCTAGAGTGACCTAGAATATTGGAGAGTGTTAAAGCGTGGGAGGAGCGAGGACCTTTTCTTGTGAACGCCCGCGCTGCGGCCCTGCTGTACCGGACCCGTAGGTTTTCTCCGCTGCGAAAGCTGCGCCAAGGCGGCGGGCGTCTGCTACGAGCCTGATATTTTGGTTGATATCAGCCAACATTGCAATAATTTGGGATATATTAAGTACAACGTCACCGCAAGGCAATACCACAGTGATTCACCGCAAAGAGAACACGCTTGCTGTCTGTGAATTCGGGTATTTTGTCTATATCCTTCTAGCTCGCTTGGTCCGCGCTACTTCCGCGTGCTTACTTCATTTAGTTATGCGTGGAATGAGCAACGTGAACGTGCTGCAGGAGAAAATAAGCTGGAGGTCGCGATGATAAGCAGGAGAACGTGGCAGATATGGCTAGCTCATGCTAACGCTTTTACACCATATCGTTTCTTTTATTTCATGCATTCAATTTGTTTTACAAGACTGCCTCCCGCGCTATGGTGTTTCTGTATTAAGGCGAAATCCTTAACTGGCTCTTGGGAAGCGGAATGTGTCCGTCGGCGGGACCGTGGTACCAAAAGTAAATACAAACCGCGTAACTCTTGCGTCTCGTTCACTTGGTATATACACCAAATGTAGTTTGGTTGGTGGCGTGCAGCTCTGAAGGTTGTAACTTCTGAAGGTCGTAAGTTCGAATCCTACTCCAGTACAGTACATTTTCAGGCATGGAGTGGTGCCTGACACCGGCAAGAAAAAATATATTGCCGAGAGCTAGTGGGGCTATACTAGCTCAGGTGCAACCAAACTAGGAGGGCCCACTAAGCTTCATCAAAGTCACTCCCTCACCAGAACAGGAATTGGCCTGCCTGGTGCAGTATTCGGCCACTACCTCCCTCATGACTCCGACAATTAACCCATGGTCCTCAGTCCCCAATGGCTGCGGAGCACCTGACCAAGGCGGCGGTCAGACCGGCTACACAGCAGAGGCTGCTAAGAATCTCTGGGTCCGGACAGGCCGCCAATGAAAACTGAACGTGGCAATGTTAAACACGCCCACCCTCTCAAGTGAGGCTAGCTTATCAGCACTATTCGAAGAATTATCAGGCATTTCCTGTGATATTATTGGCCTTAGTGAGGTTAGAAGAACTGGTGAGGCTTACACAGTGCTGACTAACGGCCACGTCCTCTGCTACAGAGGTCTTCCAGATAAGAGAGAATCCGGGGTAGGATTTGTAGTCCATAACATACCGGCCGACATTACAGCATTAATGAGAGGGTAGCAGTCGTCGTAATAAAGCTGAATAGGAGGTACAAAATGAAGGTAGTACAAGCATACGCCCCAACCTCCAGTCAACATGATGAAGAAATAGAACAGTTTTATGAAGATGTTGAATTAGCAATGAGAAAGGTGCAAACTCGGTATACTGTAGTCATGGGCGACTTTAATGCAAAAACGGGGAAAAGGCAGGTTGGCAAGCAAGCAATTGGCAACTACGGCATCGATTCTAGGAATGCAAGAGGAGAAATGTTAGTACAATTTGCGGAAAGGAATAGGCTCCAAATAATAAATACCTTCTTCAGGAAGCGCAGCAACAGGAAGTGGACCTGGCAAAGCCCTAATGGAGAAACAAGGAATGCAATAGATTTCATACTCTCTGCCGATCCAAGCATAGTGCAGGATGTAGAAGTGTTAGGTAAGGTAAAGTGCAGTGACCATAGGTTAGTGAGGTTTAGGATTTCTCTCAATTTGAAGAGAGAAAGAGTGAAATTGGTCAAGAGGAAACAGGTCAACCTAAAAGCAGTAAGGGTAAAAGTAGACCAATTCAGACTGATGCTCGCAAACAAGTATGCAGCTTTATGCACCGTATAGGTTGCACCGTAACAAGGTTGATCTCAGAAGCAGCAATTGAAGTGGGAGGTAAGGCACCAAGCCAAACAGTAGGTAAGCTCTCCCAAGAAACAAAAGACCTAATAAAGAAACGGCATACCATGAAAGTGTTCAACTCAAGAGATCAGATAGAATTCGCTGAACTGTCAAAACTGATAAATAAAAAGAAAGTAAGGGATATTCGAAATTATATCGTGGGAAACATTGAGGAAGCCGTAAAATATGGATGCAGCATTAAATCAGTAAGAAGAAAGCTTGGCATAGGACAAGGCAAGATGTATGCAGTGAAAGATAACCATGGTAATATCATCAGCAATATCGATCACATCGTAAAAGCAGCGGAGGAATTCTATACTGACCTGTACAGTGCCCAAAACAGCCACGCTACTTTCATTCGAAATAGTGATGAACCGGATACAGAGGCTCCTTCTATAACTAGCGATGAAGTTAGAATGGCCTTGAAAGACATGACCAGGGGAGTGCTGCTGGATAAGATGGAATAACAGTAGATTTACTCAAAGATGGAGGAGATATCCTAGTTGAAAAGCTTGCGGCCATTTATACGCAATGCCTCACCACTTCAAGTGTACCAGAGAGCTGGAAGAACGCCAACATTATACTAATCCATAAGAAGGAAGACGTTAAAGAATTGAAGAATTATAGACCTATTAGCTTGCTTACAGTATTGAATAAAATATTCACCAAGATAATTTTCAATAGAATCAGGGCAACACTTGACTTCAGCCAACCAAGAGAACAGGCTGGCTTCAGGAAGGGATATTCTACGATGGATCATATCTATGTCATCAATCAGGTAATCGAGAAATCTGCGGAGTACAATCAACCTCTCTATATGGCTTTCATAGATTATGAAAATGCATTTCATTCAGTAGAGATACCAGCAGTCAAAGAGGCATTGCGTAATCAAGGAGTACAGGAGGCACACGTGACTATCTTAGCAAACATCTACAAGGATTCCACAGCTACCTTGGTTCTCCACAATAAAAGTAGAAAGTTACCTATCAAGAAAAGGGTTACGCAAGGAGACACAATCTATCCACTGCCATTCACTGCATGCTTAGAAGAAGTATTCAAGCTCTTAGACTGGGAATGCTTAGGAGTGAGGATCAACGGCGAATATCTCAGCAACCTTCGGTTGTCAGATGACATTGTCCTATTCCGCAACAATGGAGACGAATTACAGCAAATGATTGAGGACCTAAATCGAGAAAGTGTAAGAATTTGGTTGAAGATGAATATGCAGAAGACAAAGATAATGTTCAATAACCTGGCAAGAGAGCAAGAATTCAGGATCGCCAGTCAGCCTCTAGAGTCTGTAAAGTAGTACGTTTATCTAAGCCAATTACTCACAGGGGACCCTGAGCACGAGAAAGAAATTGACAGAAGAATAAAATTGGGTTGGCGTGCATACGGCAGGCATGGCCAAATCTTTACAGGGAGCTTACCACTGTCGTTGAAAAGAAGACTGTACAATCATTGCATTCTACCGGTGCTTACATAAGGGACAGAAACTTGGAGGTTAACAAAGAAGCTCGAGAACAAGTTGAGCACCGCACAAAGAGCGATGGAACGAAAAATCTTAGGACTAACGTTAAAAGTCAGGAAGAGAGTGGTGTCGATCAGAGAACAAACGGGGATAGCCGATATTCTAGTTGAGATGAAGCGGAAGAAATGGAGCTGGGCAGGCCATGTAATGCGTAGGATCGATAGCCGGTGGACCATTAGGATTACAGAATGGATACCAAGAGAAGGGAAGCGCAGTCTAGGCTGGCAGAAAACCAGATGGGGTGATGAAGTTGAGAAATTCGCAGGCGCAAGTTGGAATACGCTAGTGCAAGGCAGGGGTAATTAGAGATCGCAAGGAGAGGCCTTCGTCCTGCAGTGGACATAAAATATAGGCTGATGGTGATGATGATGATAATAGCGTGGAAAGGCACAAATGTGTGACTAAGATGACTAATCGGTCATGGCATTAGTAACTTGGCATACTTGCATTCACGTCGCGATTAACGACAACAATATCACGTGTAGTGCAAACCCGCATTTTCCGGCCAGAAATCCCTCTTATCAATCAATCAATAAATGAAATCTTTATTTCTAACATTTTGTTGCAATTTGTTGGGGGTCCTTCAGGCGAAAAGCTGTGTAAACAGCTTGAAAGTGCCCGAAGGCCCTTTATGACAGCACTACAGACAGCGTACGACAAAATAAAGTATATAAGCGTACATGGGTTGCATTAATCAAAACATATTAGATATCAGTTTGTGCAGAACAGTGGTCATTTGACAGAGTTATTGAAAAGTAAAAAGCAGAAAAACAACGCAACTTCATGTCATAATGAAAACTAGAGTAAATACCATAAGTATACAAAGAAAGATAGCGATACATTAACAACAGTTTATTAGATCTGCGCGCTTGTTTTCACGCACAGGCGTCATGGATCACTGGAAAACAAGAAATGTCGTCTCATTTCTTTCCGGGTTTAGGCATGAACGTCAATACCTTCGTTTTCATATTTATTGAAAAGAGAAGGGACATTGTAGACCAGTGACTGCATTAGGTAATTAGTACGCCTTTTCGGGACAAGCCATTTATCCTGGCCATGGGTGCGTTGGTCACTTAACTGCCGTTGTAGTCCTGACAGCGATTTCAGAAGTGAGGAGAACTTTTTAGAGGAAAATAAGTATGAATAGAGCAAACGAAAGTAACACACCTCAGTAACTATGATTATGTTAAATTTGGTGAAAAGGTGAATTTTGTGTGGAGATATGGAGCATTGGCTATAATTCGAAGTGCACGTTTCTGAAGAACAAGAAGTTTGTGTATGTTAGTATTTGTAGTGGTGCCCCACACTAGCGTGCAGTAGTTAATGTGTGACGCAAATAGTGCCTGATAAATTTGTAATTTCACGTTTTCCGGAAAGAAATGGTGACATCGTGACAAGGCACCTGTTGCTGATACCAAGGATTTCGACAACATGTCAACATGGGGTGTCCAATTCAGTACAGTATTGAAAACGACACCAAGTACCTTATGTTCGCTAACAATCTCAATTGGTACATTATCAAGCAGCAGTTCGTCGCATAGAGATATCTGTCTACTCCTGGTCCTAAACAGGATTGCTTTGGATTTTTTTTTATTAATTTTGAGACCGTTGCGACTGGACCATTCTGATAAAGTGGAAAGGAACGCGTTCGCCTTACGAATGATCTCGTCAGCCACTGGACCAGATACAAACAGGCTGGTATCATCCGCGTATAGAACGATTGTTGCCTCGTTCAACGTGTCTATCATGTCGTTAATGTAAATGTCGAACAGAAGGGGGCCTAAGACGCTGCCCTGTGGGACACCTGACCCTATTGCCCTGCTGGAGGAAATACTATTTCCTATCACAACGCTCTGCCTACGATCAAGCAGATACGAACACATCAGAGAATGAGCCACTCCGCGTACACCGTAGGCCATCAACTTCGTTAAAAGAGTTGTGTGCTGTAGACGGTCAAATGCCTTCCTATAGTCAATAAATATTCCGAGAACTAAGTTTCCTTTTTCTAGGCTATTGATAATTAATTCCTTCTGGATAAGCAGTGCATTTAGGTAGAGCGTCATTTGCGGAAACCATGCTGACAGTCGTTTAGACCGTTATGTTTCATAAGGAAGCCATTTAGACGAGAGAAAATAATTTTTTCCAGACCCTTGGAAAATATTGGCAGTATTGAGATCGGTCTGTAATTGCCTAAGTCGTTTTTATCACCACCCTTGAATATGACTGACACTTTGGCTGTGTTCATTGCACTAGGGAAAGAATCCAGATTCAAAAACCAAGTTAAATATGTATGTCAAGTAGGATGCAATAATATCAATCACGTATTTTACAAGACAAACTTCGAACCCATCAATATCAGTTGCTTTACAGTTTTTCAGTCAGATGAATGTTCGACAAACTTCTGCATTATCTGTTAGCTCCAAAAAAATTGTATGCCAGCACTTATCTGTGATCCCTGCGTCTACGGGGCCCAGTGTAGTTGGCGCCACGTTTGTGAAGTACTGGTTGAATGCTTCGGCCAATGGAGTGCCAGAGATTTTGTTATTATTTAAAGTTATTTCCAACTCGGGAGAATCAGAACTTTTTGTATTAAGTACATCGTTTATAATTCTCCAAGTTATGTCTGGTTTCTTTTGCGCATCATAAAACAGGTCATGATAATAAGAATCCTTAGCTTTTCTGAGATCTTTGTTTAATTTGTTTCTGTATTTTTTCAATGTTGCAAGGTCCGAAGATTCGCGCGAACGCAGAAATTTCCTGAATAACGTGTTTTTTTTCATTGATCATTTTTACATGTTCAGGAAGGACCCACGGCTTTCTAATCTTCTTTTTCAATTTTACTGTTTTCTATGGAAACGAAATGTTGTATATGCGACGAAAGATCAACAGGAACTGATTGTAGGCTTCTGAAGCATCATTTTTGGAATATATGGAAGACCAGTCGCAGTTCAGCGTGCATGTGCGAAATGAATTGATGTTTTCACTTGACATAGGCCTGTATAGCATGGTTGATTTACGCTGTTGATTCTTGCGAGTAAAGTAAGAGCACACGATGAAAACCGGACAGTGGTCACTAATTCCACAGCTAATAGTACCGGCCGCGTGGATTGACGTGTGCGCACTAACAATGAAATTGTCAAGAGCAGACTGGCTACGTACAGATACGCAGGTGGGCGTGTTGATTACACTACAAAACCATAGGCACTTAGCGCGAAGGGAAATTCACGTGCTAAGTTGAGGTCAAGCACGTTAATGTTCATATCACCACCAAGAAGAAGTTGATAGCAGTTCAACGCCGCATAGTCGAGCACTTTTTCAAAATATGTTAAGAATTTGCTAACGTTTCCAGAAGGAGGACGGTACACAACTATAGTTGTGTACGTTGGTTTGTAGTCTCGTTCGTCAACTAGTTCCTCGGAATTCCGACGTGGCCAGGCAGCCCAGGAGATACTGGACGGCACTAGCCCCCTGATGGCTTCTCAGCAGCACATAGGTTCAGCTTCTAGACTAATTAGCTGGGACCAAAACGTGCACTTAAATAGCCTCTCCTTTCTCTAGTTCCCTATGTAGGGGAACTGCCGGTATGCAGAGTTCACCTAATTAATTCATGACTCCCCCCAAAAGTCTTGGCCGTGCCCCTTTCAGCATGGACGAAGGATGGTAGATTGCCCTCTCTCCAAGGTCGAGCCCCGGCACTGCATGCACCACACGGACGCACACCTCTAGGTCCGTTAATCGGCGTGTCGATGTCTCGAAACGAGATGCCACCCCGTGGGGCCACGACATTTTTGACGCCGGTTAATCGGCCTGTCGCCTTCTCGAAATTATACGCCGCACAGTTAGGACACGACGTTTTTTTTTTGGCGGCCGTTAATTGGCGTCAAAACCACTCGAAATCTCTCGAAAATATGCCGCTCCGTGACAAGCATAGCAACCCCTTTATATTGTGCTTACACAAAAGCATTAATATACTTTCATGATCAGTAAGCTTTCTTTGTTGTCATTGCAGGACGAGAGGGTTCCACTCACCCCCTGTGTGGTGTATTCTGGCCACAACCTGGAGCAGGCAGAGTTTCTCCACCTCTGTGTCGACAAGGAGCGGCTGTTCATGGTCAAAAATGCGGAGGAAGGGGTCATCGCAATCATGAGTGCATTTTTTGTATTGAACATAGTATATGGGCCTAAATACTTCAGCACTAGTGCAGTACTGGAACGATTGTTTTTTGGTTTGAATGTAATAATGCCAAGTGGTTGTTACAAAGTTTGTGAACAGAGTTGTGCAGGCAATGCTACACCGAGGTTCATGTACGTTACCATACGAATGCTAGCCTCACAATTTTGTGCAATAGCTTGAGCAATAGTTTTGTGCAATTTTTAATGTATCATTTTCTTTCTTTTTGATCACGATAATAGCATGATCTAGTAACTTCTTCCGCTGCTTGTGCCAACCACCTATAGATTGCACCTTTTTTTGTTCTGATGACTTGACAGACAATGTAATAGTGCCCAAGTGTAGGTCAGCAAAAAACAAACGTAGTGTACTGTAGTCTGCACGTACTTATCGAAATTGTTGCTGGGTGTTGCTATGTGCTGAAAAGAAGATTACAATATGTCTAGTTCTAATGAGGTCTGCCTTAACATTAATGTGTGTGAAACAATTGTCAGCAGTTTTATACAAAGATTATAGCTTGCTTGCTCTTCCTTAACATAGTTTGTTTATGAAACCTATTTGCCAGCCAGGGAACAATGTCCGAGCTTATAAGTACTGCATGATACAACTGTTAACGTTTGTATTCCCTTATAGGGCACATCAACACTGGCAGCCAGTGCTCAACTTTTCGTAACATGCTGCTTGGTCAATATTTTATATTTTGCGCATGTGTTGCATTGTGTAACCTTTCCAATACAAGTGAAAGTTTTTGTGGTTTGACTGTCCTTTTATTAACTATGTTTTATGTTTATTATGTATAACTTAGCAGCTGAGGCCTGACATACTAGTCAAAACGCAACAGAGTATCCAATTTTATAAGGTTTACAAGGTTTTTACAAGTTTTGGATTGTAAAACAATGTTGCGTGGAACAATTATCAGGCTGAAGTACTGTTACATTGTCATGAATACCGGCAGCCTTTGCTTAACTTTTATGAATCTGCTGGCAGGCTGTAGTATCTTTAGCTCGTTTAGTTTTTGTACATGTGTTGCCAATGCCTCATCCGAGTGAAAGCTAGTCGCTTATATACTACATATACTGGTGTTTCTACAAAGAATTTACGTAATATTTAAAAATAGCCGTTCTGAAGTACAAGGACGGCTCGTTAGAAGGCAGCAATGCTGTCAGTGGTGCCGACCATGGGTGGATGGCTGATATCTGGTAATTAGTTGCTAATTAACAATCTAATATATCTTTTAGTTTCAGCAGACTCATTGTAACCAGGAAATTAAAGCAAGCTCTCTGCACAAGACATGTGAACTTTTGGATCTGGAAAAATACAATTACTCGCAGAACTCTGGCGTGATGAATTTAGGCTGTCTGAGCACGCGAAACTGAAACTGAGATGCTGCTGAAACTCAAGGCAACATTTTTGCTTACGTCGCCCAGAAGCGGGCTACCAGCACACTGCACGAATCCCTATTGCTGCCCACTGTTGGGTGATGTGAGCAGAACGCCCCCTCGAAGGGCGCGTCTGTGCTCACTGTAGCCTCGGGTACAGTTTTGCGTGCTGTGATAGCCAAAGTTCATCGTGCTGCAGTTGTGCGGATAATTGCATTTTTTTCCAGATTTTAAGGTCTATATAATTTCCCGATTACGATGAGTCCACTCAAACTAAAAATAAAATGTATTTTATTTTTGTTATTTAGCAACTAATTACCATGTATCACCCATAACCTCGTGGTCGACACTGCCGGTGGCATGTCTCCAAAGGAACCGTTGTTTTATTTCAGAACGGCTGTTTTTACATATCAGCAATGTGTTTGTAGAAACACCCTTACAGAGTTGTGTGATATTACTGTTGAACAAATCTTATTGTGTACTCAGGTGAAATATGCACAGATGAAGAGCAGATATATACGTGGTGTCACCTCTGTTAATGTACTATATTTTTTTGTGTGAAGGTCACCACACAGTTTTTTTTTTTGCAAATGGCTGCTCTGCTTTTACTCACTCGTACTCTCTCACTTGTACTCAGTATACACGTATATTATACCACAGATATACTGTGATCCATGTGAATTACTGTGATCAGTTGCCAACTATATATTGTTAACTGCAGTGATACTTTACAAATAATGTTTGTATTTTATTGCTCCTTGTATGAAATATAATAAAGTTCATTCACATTTTCTTTTCAAATTGTTACATATAGGTCTCATATATATGCTTCACCATTTAGTTAAGCTTTGCATTTTTGTACGAATGCAGCAGTGACTTCTTTTGCATGTCCATGGAGTGAAGCAGAATACATATTAGCCAGAGATCTAAGACATGCTAAATGTGATGTTTTTGTGTGTGTATAGTGCATGTGTACGATACGTATAACTTGTGTTTGAATTGTATAGCTTTAGCAGATTTTTAAAAAAAGTGATACATCTCCGATGACTGAGACCATGATGCATATTGAACTCCTGCATGCATGAGACAACATGCACTTTTCAAAGCACGGCTCATGGAATAATATTTTAAATCTCCACATGCATTATACATATATATTGTTTAACTATAATTTAACTTAAAAAAAACATTTAAGTTCAGGCAACTGTAAGCAATATACCATAGCTCTCATTCATCTATAAAGTGTTCCACTTTAAAGTTCGGTTCAAGCTATTTGGCATCTGGTACAGGGGCTGTACACCCATATGGCACCCTCCACAGTGGGTGTTAAATAAGGAAAAATAAATGAAGGGTGTAGCTGCCACCCTTCGGTTGGGGTGTTTTCGCAACACCCTACAGTTTCTTTACATGGGCACCCTTGTTTTAGGGTGTGCCGAAAAGGCACCTTGTAAAATAGGTGCTAACTTACACCCTTAGGGTGTCGTCTCTGCGACAAGCCTATTTACACCCTTCTGGGTGTAAAAACTTTTACTGTGTAGTAATAAAGTGCTGGCAGTTGTTGCGCATACCGTTTCATAATCGGCGGTCACACATGAAAACTCATGCATTAAATCGCACTGCATAGTGCTCTTAACGTGCATGGCCACTCCACCCCCTGGAGTCATTCTGTTTGAAAAAAAGTGTGCATAATCATTCAGCACTAACATGTCACTGTTTTCAGTATACCTAGTTTCAGGGAACATGAATACATCAAAAGTAAAATGGAAGCTACTGGTGTGGGTGTGACGATAAGACGTGTTGAATGCCAATCACGATCTCAAAGTGTCGAACTTACCCATATATCATCAAGAACTGAGAGCACAGGTAAAGGGTAATAATAGTAAAGATAATTTCTGGGGTTTTACATCCAAAAATCACAATATGGCTATGAGAGACGCCGTATTTGAGGGCTCCGGTAATTTCGACAGCCTGCATGGGGTTCTTTAACATGCACCTACATCTATTTACACGGGTGTTTTATGCATTTCGCCTCCATCGAAATGGAAGCCGCCGAGGCCGGGAATCGAACCCGCGTCCTCGAGCCAACCTACCAAAGCCACTAAGCTACCACGGCGTGTAGGTAAAGGGTACGCGAGAAATATACGCGGCAAAAAACAAGACAAACCAAAATAAATGAAACGCTAACAGTGCAACATTGTGTACGTACGCCTCATTTCACAATTACGTGCGAACGGCAGAAAACGAACGTGATGCATTACGGATGTGGAACTCGTCTTTCGCCTTCTTGTGTTGCAAGAGCGCAAACACTAAGCGAATTTTAACATGAAAGTAACTTTAAGAATATTTATTGCGTATGCTCGCTTTTTCGTACACATCAAATATACTCACTGATCAATAATTACTTACTTGTAGTTACATAACGAAAGAGGCAACTAATCACGAGAACATAAACTGTTCATGTTTTACTGATTAAAGGTAACGATTTTAGGGATATGTAAATCAATAGCGATATTTGTAGTGCATCACAGAAAGTAATTTTCCAGACGATTTTCCACTGAGTATAATGCAAGCACAAACATCGTCACGCGCTATCAATGCTTGTTAGTTTACATAAAAAAATCACACGTCGCAGTCGAGGACGGCAGAAAACAAGGTGGACTGATGAAGTTAGGAAATTCGCAGGCGCAAGTTGGAATCAGCTAGCGCAAGACAGGGGTAATTTGACATCGCAGTGAGAGGCCTTCATCCTGCAGTGGACATTAATATAGGCTGTTGATGTTGTTGATAGCATGAGAATTTACATGTTGGTAATTTCATAGAGGATTCACGGATGATGAAAACAAGGTTATTGCAGCAATAACTCTTGCATAACAAATGAGTAAATGGCTAGGCCAGTAGTAGCTATCTATTCAATTCAGTGTGGAAAAATATATATTTGTTCACCTTCTTTATGTTTGTTTATCTATTGGCTGGAATGGCTTTTCTTTCGAATGTCTGAATTTGAAACACGCTTCGCCCACGGTGAACCTTAAGGTACATCGTGCGCGAAGTTTGTATTGAAGAGATTGCGTACAGCAAGAATTGTTCGTGTACGCTATCTATGTAGCGAAATAGGCCAACAATACGCGTATTGCGGCGTTAGGGCCGTCTCTGCTCTTTCTCTTGTTTGCCTTACACCTTCTCACTGCGTTCTGTTCATAATGAAGTATTGTCGAGAACAAAAAATTCATGAATAAATACATAAGCATATGGCCTTAAACCACTACTGACCGTGAGTGAAAACATTGGTGAGCGAAGCGGTGACTCCACGCGCGTAAGTATTTCACTTTACTTCACGAGTAATTTACTTTTTTCGTTACTCTTATATTTGTAAGCATGGTGCTATTGCCCGCGTACCCATGCGAATACCGTTTTTTACGTCCTTTCCTTGCGCGGGCTCTCTTAACGCGTTTGTACGCACGCACAGTTACCGCATTACCATTCCCGACCTCTAGCACCGGAGCTAGTCCACGCTGATGAGTTTGGCGCGTTAGTTTTTGCATTCTCTTGCAGCCCAAGCACAAAGACAATGCTCAAAAAGATGGGTAAGCTCAATGCAGCACCACACTGTTGAAGTTAAATAGACTTTAACTGCATTGAGTCGAAACTGAACGCAAAAAACTACAGCGCGTAGCAGACGACCCTCGCTTCACGCGCGCTTCGCGAGTGCGAAAAGCCCACGGGTCCGGAGCAGCAGCGGCGCGGCGCGGCAGTTCACAGAAAAAGGCCCTCGCCGAAACCGGCGCTTTGCACACTGCACTATAGGCTCCGTAAAGTGAACAGAGGGCGCTACAACCGACTACGGCAAAATAGGGTGCCTCGATGCCAGCGCCGCCGTTCAGCGTGGTGCCATCCTTTGACCGCACCCGCGCCGCCGCTTTCTCGCTGCGACGCCATCTTGAGTCACAGCGAGCGGTTTGCGAGTGCTTGGTGCCGGTGCTTAGTTCGAGACACAGTGCGCGCGGATGCTTCGCTGACGCTTCTACTTGCTGGACAGTGTTCAGCCGCATGAATGACAAGCTTGTCAAATGCATCGAGTCGACATGACGGGCTGTTGTGTTCCCAAGTGCACCGGATCGACGCGTAAAGGGCTTCGTTGTTTACGCTTCCCCCGGGACCCAGAGCGAATGAACAAATGGGAAGCCCAAGTAAAGCGGTATCACTGGAAGGCAACGGATAGCTCCTACATTTGCGAGGTAAGTGTCAAGAAAGTTTAGACTATCGCATCGTGTTTTTCATAAATAAAGTATTCTCTGATACTCGCTCACGTACCTACGTTCGCTCACGAACTAAGCACTGCACCGATGCTGAGTAGCCTATGGTTTGCGAGCGCGCGTCGCATAGGCTTTTGCCGTTTTGATCAGCGCAGTCTATGCGAGTAGTACCCTTATTTTAAGAACGCAGTGCTTTTTCTGGGGAGAGCGGCTGTTTTGTACGTGGCAAGCGAAGCATTGCGATTTTCTCTGATTTCTCAGCAGATATCTTGCGGATCTCAGGTTGTTGCGTTGTATATATAGCTGATTTTTTAGACGAATATATTTGTAGCGTGGTGCTCGTAAGCCGATGGTCATTCGTGCTCATTCCCGATCGTAGTGGGTACTGTGACGGTCTTTAAATGCATGTGCACGGTATGCCCAGGTGTAGTAGAGTTAAGGGGCATCATGGGACCAAAATGTTTCGGCACTTTCTCGCATGGTGTCTGTTGTAGCCTGTGCATTTCTTCGAAACGTGTGAAGCGAGGTAATACAGCATTACTTCTGCGAAAATTTATTTTTAAGGACTGTAATGGGTTCTCTGTATTTACAAGGCAACTTTTCATATCAATAATCACTTTTGTTGTTTAATTGTACTTAGAAACACTTTGAAGAGGACCAGTACGAGGGAAATCGACAGGATGGGCGACGTCTGTTAATGTCAACAGCCCTACATCATCATGCACTATATTTTCAAAGTGAAAAACATTGCTAATCTGTATTTGACTGTCTTAGTTTCATTTACGGTTTTTGTACGCGATATGTATGCAGTGTTGTTTATTTTTTCAATGTAGTTATCACTGTTCTAATGGTTATTTATAAAATGTTCTGTACTCGCCATCGATGTGTGTGGCTGATGCGACGTATTCGATGGTAGCTGATGTATTCTGGCTCGATATCTTGATTAAATTACCCGCGGCTGGGTTTTCTTGTTTGCATTCTTGTTTTCGATTTATATTGTGTGTAATAAGGTTGATGTACTCACTTGAACCCCCCCCCCCCCATGTAATGAATAATTTTTTTTTAAACTCTCACTATCCCGAATTGTGTGTCGAGCCTACCTTGCGAATTTTTTTTTATCTCGTCTTTCAACATAACCTTCAGGCGCTACACAGTACATATAATTTTTCATGTACATATCTCTTTCATGATAAATTGTACTAGACATTATAAGTAAATGTATTTTGTGCATCGTTTGGTTTCTTGTGTGTACTACGCAAGATTGACACAGACAAGTTACGTTACAAGTTTCTCTACAGCACTAACTAAACCTTATTTTCACATCGCAGTTAATTTTACACCAGCTTAATCCTGTCAGCACACAGTTTTGTGGGCAAAAAAAGAAAGCAAAATTGCGCGTAGATATCGTCAAATAATTGCAACGAACGCGAAGAGCACGCGCAACGCAAGGAAAACTAACCGCCGTGCGCGAGTGGTGATTACGGTAAAGGAGGCGTGACGTGTAAACCAAAATACAACAGCGAAAAAGAAAAACTTCCACACACAGGGGGTCGCAAACCTTATATACCAAGCATCGAAGCGCAAAAAAAAAAAAAATAGTGCGTATTTCAAACATACACACGGCATGATAAATGTAAATTGAATTAGGCAACTTGGGGCATGTTCCCGGCGCCATACATTTACGTCTTGGACCTTCGACTAGTTAACGGCTATTGGTTATAAAGATGTGCAGATGCGATACCGATAAAAAAATCCTCATCAAGGCAAAGCACTTGGAAGTGCGCCGCGAATAACACTATTTATGAACGCAAGCGTAGCTGAGTCTCAGCTCGTGTGACTCAATATGGCGGCGCCAGCGGGGTTGTTTCCACCCTGGACAGCGGCGCTAGGCATCGAGGCACCCTACAGCAAAACGCCGTGCAGCGCCAATGGTAGTAGGAATGTGAAGCAATAAGCCGGCCGCTCCGAGCCCCGCGGCAGCGACTGAACGTGTTTCAACGCGCGCGTGACGTTCAAAACGTCGCGTGTGTTGTTTTGCGGCTTTAAGCCGATAAGCTGTATTGAAAATTACTTTCGTGCGCCTATACTCGACAAAGGAGACATGCTTTATGTGGCGGGCCACGTTTACGACGTGAAGGAGACCGACGGCGCCGACTTGAGGGCGCCGTCGGTCACTCTCAGCAAGGGAAACAAGTGTACGACGTTTCCTTGCAGGTAGGGAGAACATGCATGCATTTTTATATCAGCAAGTGGTTTTGACGCATAAGCGGAAGTGCACACGCTACCACGACTTATTGGAGGAAAATCTGCGGTGCAAGTTAAACGAAGACGAAGAACACACAAACAGGACGGGAGCTTGCGGCGCATTGCAACTAGCTCAAACCAAGATTGTGCTACCGCGACGTTTTTTGAATGAGAACAGTCCCAAATCGACATTCGGTGATTACCCGTCGTTTTTGCTACGTTGCCGGGGCGTGGTCACAGAAATGTCCAACTGCAGCTCTGCTATTTACAGTATTTCGTTCATTTCGTGGCCGACGTGCGCAGAAACGCATTTTTGCAAATATATGAATGAAGCGTTTCTAGGTGTTGGTTTTTCCCTTATTGGCTACTCCGCCGTTCACGAAGTGTTTGGAGCAGATCCTGCTCGTCTGCTTCGGCATCCACGGCGAGCCGTCATTCTCGCCGAAGAAAAGAAAAGGAGCATGATTGCGAATACTACGCAGTTCATACTGACGACACAGTGTCCCATGCATGCGGCCGCAAGCAAGAGCGCACATGCACTAACCGAATGACTTCTTCACGAGACGGTAAATGAGGCAAACAGGCCACAAAGCGCTGACGAGAGAGAGCAGTCTCGCGGCGGGCGCCACTTAGTGAAGACATTTGAAGTTTAGATGTTACACGCATCATCATTACCCCAAAATCTACGCAAACCAAGTTTACTTTCTTCGCTGAAAGTATCACAAAAACGCAATTTAACAGTTAATTACCGGACTGCAAGCATGCAAGCAAATCAACAAAGATTCGCATGCAGCCTACAAGAGCATTTGAGGCGCAATTTCGCGCGTAAGATTTCGCGCTACGCAAGCTTCCTGTGCAAAACGTGCTCGATACACTTCCAACCGCGCTAAACACACAAATACAGTTGCAGAACCTCAAGCAGCTAGACCTGGCTAGAACTTAAAGCATATAGTTACATTGACACTAGGAAAACGCTGTTTTCACAATTACTTAACTCTTCGAACAGCAACAATCCATCTTTTTCGTCGTTCTTGCTCCCACGGGCGACCAGGAAATCGGTACAATTTCACGCCAGGCTGGCCTTCGTGGCTGTGGCAGTTTTTTACGCAGCAGTACCGGCACTTGTTCCTCTTCCTTTTCCGTACGCTTTCAGTCGATGGATTCGAATTAGTCGAGCTGAAGGATGACATTGTCTCAACGCCAGAAAAGACCGAACAGCACCATCGACGCCGCGCCTACGAATACCCCCGCGCGCTTTGGCCGTCTCATTATTGTTGGCGGCGCTGCGACAGATGGCGCAGCAATCGCAGCAAACTTCACTGTACGGAGCCTATTCTTGGTCAATCTAAACCAAGCTGCGTGTAGCCAACCGGATTTTATTGTTTTATGTTGTACAGTTGCTAGTTTGCCGTAAATATGTCTTGATTTGTACTCAAGAGTGGAGCAAGGGCCCAGGGACAGAGATTGGCGCATCGTGAGCGAAGAACAGAAGCGATGGATGGTTAGGCTGCTCGACTCTCAGTATGTTCGAATTGGCAAAGTTCCGAATTTGTCGCCGTGTAGTGTACGCGTCTGTGCTCTTCATGTGCCGTCATAGCGCGGGAATGTTTGCACTGAATGCGTTTCCCTTCGTCTACAAAACTCTGCACGCTGCGGCATCGAAGTCCTGTGTACGGGTGCACGTAGGCGCTAGGATACGGGATAGCCTGCCCTCAGCGGATGTTCAACGATCTACGCGCGCTGCGCGTACGCTTACGTATGACGTAAGCCCGTTGTAATTCTATTTGTTCGGTTTGCATAGCGTAGCTGTTTAGATGATGTGTGGTAAGCTGGCGTTGGGAAAAGAACTATTTATTCAAAAGGCCAGTAAACGGCGTCTTAGAGCAAAAATGGCGCGTGAATGAGAAAAAGGATCACATATAATTTCTGATCGATGTCCACGGTAGCGCGATCGAAA
This sequence comes from Dermacentor silvarum, assembly GCF_013339745.2. NCBI lineage: Eukaryota > Metazoa > Arthropoda > Arachnida > Ixodida > Ixodidae > Dermacentor > Dermacentor silvarum. Next base: position 82,465,950 of record NC_051156.1, on the reverse strand, counting down.
TTTTTCATGTGGCGCTTATAACCTCTTGCTCACGTGCGTGAAAGATGTAGAATAAGAGTGCATTCAGTTGCGCACATAATTTCAATTCAAGCTTGTACTGGCTTGAGAGCAGTGGTTCACTACGTGCGATAGTTGCCTCCTTGCTTGCATGTACTTTTCATTGTAGTGACCAAAAAAAATTGTTAGCTCTGCTGTGTCTTTCCTTGGTGAAACTGCTTGTGGTGCAGCAAGACCTTTTGCTTCTAATGATGTCTGGGCAGTCAAAGCGTTCGTGTCGTGTAGCTAGCTGTAAATGTATTAGTTGCAAAAAAAGCGTACATACCAGAGCAGCGAATGCAATCAACATAGACTGTATTTTATAAATACTTAAGTTGAAGTGCTTAAGCAGAAAATAGATATGCATGAAAATCAGATTATTGTGCTGATGCTTAGCAAGAACAAGGTAACATAACATTACTAATTGAATACTTTTTTTACTGAAATACTAGTTGCTGGTGTCCTGCTGGAGCTGAGAAGAGGTCTGTTGCCTGCCATAAGCCCATGTCTCTCAAGTTACCGCTATATTGTTGCCTTCAAGGTGTCAAAGTGAGGGCATTTTTTTCTCTCAGCTTTTTACTACCTGCATCATCTCGTTCCACTTGGCTGTGTAGGTTGTGTAGGACAAGCACCGTTTGAATGTTTTAACACGTCTGACAGGGTGCAGCTGTGGCGATATGTGAAGGTGTTAATATACGCAGTGTCCCAACTATGATGCACCAATATTTTCAAAAATGCAGATGCCACGTAGCTGGACAGAACCACGTTAATGTTGTTTGCCATCGCTTGGAGATACCGAGAATATTTTTTGCATTGCGCCTAATTAGATCATTAGTCTTAATTACTCAACTTCGCAATTATTATAATTAGAATAAAAGTAAATGAGGAAATTGTAGAACGCCATGAACAACTCCCGATAAAGTATTTTGCTGTGCAGTAAGTGCTAAACAATAGTGTTTTTCCGAGCATGAAAGAAGGCCGCGAATACACGCAAATTGCCGCACGAATGGCCGCTCGAGGCACTTTGCGTCTATTCGCAGCTTTCTTTCATGCTCGGAAAAACACTTTTATGTAGCACGTATTTCATGTAATTATAATATTTGAGAAGTTGTATAAATAATTAAGCCTTAATGATGCAATTCAACACAACGCAATAAAACCTGAGTATCTCCAATCGATGGCAAACATCATTACCTTGGTTGTGTCCAAATACGTAGCGTTTGCATAAGAGTTTGGACCCCCCTTATAAGCCACATTTGCTTCTGCGAGTCAATATATTGATGGTATTATATTGTGGTCTAGCAGGCAAAAATGCTAAACAGGAAGAAATAATTTCAATTTGCTCTTAGTAGGTTGTTGAAGCAAATCAACAAAGCTGTTACGCATGACATGCGGCATTTGTAGGTGTGTTCTGCAACACTGCAGCCCTGAATATCTTTCGAGTTAAGTGCTACTGCTATAATTTCTATGTAAAGCACGCAGCAAGGGTCTGCGTTCCAGGAGGCTGGAATCAACAGACATGTATGTATATGAATTTCATATGTGAAGATGAGGTGTTCCTGTTTGGGTCACTGTATAAACTTTTGCTTTAATTCCAGTCTTGCATGAGGCACACTTGGATGGGAAAATTGATTTTATTTGGGCGATGTGGCACAAATGCATGGAGTAATGCTTGTCTGCATACACATTACATCCCTATTGCTTAGCCAAGTTGTGCCCCTGCGTGCTAAAGTTTACAGGGCTCAGATTGAATAATGTCAACTTTTGTTGTAATATCAGCTACACCAATTATGTTATGATATTACAATTATTGCGTACCGTCATAGAGTGATGATATATGTGCGGAATGGGTTTCACTTTGTCTATAAAACCCTGCACACTGCGGTATCATCAAAATGTCATCACACCGTACAAATATCATGATACCGGAGAGTGCGGTATCATGAAAATATCATGGCATGTGAAACATGCCATGCGGCTTGCCGATTTACGCAAATATAAGGCAACTTTTTTAGGAATGTTTCTGGCCTTCGAATGTACTTCACGTTATATAAATATAAGACTATAATGCAGTTTGTTCTTTACATTTTCTGAAACTTTAAACTGCGGCGATCTAAACCACTGGGCAACAATGCTGTGATCGCTACCGCGTGTGGAGCCGGTTCAAACACACATGAGCAAACACAGCTTTGCTTTGTTCGATCGTGTCGTGGGCACTTCTGCAGTGCTGCCTAATTAGTAAATAACCTTGGTGGCACGGAAGTGTCACCCACCTCTATGCATTGCTCTCTGTTTCCTTGTGGCATCACGTCACATTATAATCGTAATATATTTTCTTGCGGCTTCTGAGAGTCTGTTATCCCCCCTCACCATGTTATAATTGTGATTGCCTTATTTGTGTGCAAATATTTATGTATAGATGACCAGTGCTACAATTTTCATTTTATCGCTAAGTAAGCTACGAGTACCCAAAGAATTCTGTATAGCAGAACACCAAAGTCCAACTGCCCAACAGAACCAAGCAGACTCAGTGCACGGTCTCAAGTAGATAGATTGCATTGGTAGTGCAGATGCACACAGCATACTTCTTTATTACTTCCTGAACAAGCTGTGAGAAAACTGAATATTTATGTAGCTTCAGTTAAGTGCTATCGGCCATTACTTCCGCCCTCGGCCGTTGTGGACGATTGTGACGGCATTTCTTTTTCTAAATCATTTTGCTTATTATAGAGGCATTACTGCCTGTCTATTTAGGAAACAAATCACATGAGCAATCAAAAGCCAACAATGTATAAACTTTGAACATTAATTGTGCAGTTTGATGGTTCAAAAGAAGTAGAAATACACTATAAACACTTAACTTTTGCTTGAAAACATTAGAGCACACAGTAACCATACTTGCCTGCTGTAGCCCCTGTGTCAAGTAAATTTTAATTCTGCTTCTTGCATCCTGTCAGTGGGCTGGTAACATGTTTCACTTTTCTAGCAGCCAACTAGCCTGTCTAGTAACAGTAAAAAAGTACCAACTATATTTTTAACAACTTGCTAGAATGTGCAGGCAGTTCGCTTAGAAAACTAAAGCCACAGAATCAATACAGTGATGTGACTTTCTGTTCGCATGTCACAGGTTGAGAAAAGTAAGGTGGGAGCCGTTTCCAATGTTCCGACTAGAAAGCAAAGCTAGTATAAAAGGTTGCACACCACTGATCTCTACTATCAGGGGCTGGATAGCGCATCGAGCGCCTTCATGTATCTTGTTAATAAGAAACTAGCTTGTTATCTACCGGTACTTCCGAAGTCAAAGTTAAGCCCTTGCCCAGATAATTAAAGGCTTCTACTACTATTAAAGGCTTGACTTTAACTTCGGAAGTACTGGTAGATAACAAGCTACAGTTTCTTGATGTCGAGTTAGAAATTCTACTATAACATGTGTGTTGGTCATTCTCGCCCCGAGTTGAAAAACCGCTAATGAACTATGCCTCAAACCATTCCAGGCTTGTGAAGAATGGCATAGTCATTTCATGTCTCCGGTCAGCGTTGTTGAAGTCGTGTTACCACACTGTAAACATTGCATTTCTTGGGCAAGTTGATCGGTTGAGAGAGGCCGGGTACCCGCTCGCTGTAATGCTGGCGTCATGCGCTAGACTAATGTAAAACTTAAACAGGATAAAGAACTATGCACAAAAAATCAAAGACAGAAAGAATTAGCTTCCAAGGTGTCAGTGATTCCGTATGTGCATGGTATTTCACACAGACTTAAGAAGGTGGCTGGGAGTTACGAAGCAAAAGTGGTGTTTTCGTCCAGAAACAAAAGAGCAAGTGTGTGTTCTAGGGTAATAAGTAAGTTCGAAAGTAAGGATGATGCAAAGAAAGGATGTAGCATTAAACATGCGCGTGAGAACCAATTCCTTGATAGCGCGAAGAATGTTGTGTATCAAATTCCTATGACATGTGGTCATGTGTACGTAAGGCAGACTTCGAGATGCATTAACATGAGATTAAGGGAAGACTTTTCCAATCTGAAAGGTGGACCTAGTACGCATTTGTCCGTGTATTGACAAGAACATGCGTTCTCACCTTGTCTTAGAAGCACCAGCATATTGCTTAGGCATCGAAATCAAACCGCGAGAGAAATTGTGCAAGTGCAGTGTATTGCAAAACTAAAGGGTATATGCATCAGTCATCGTTCTGTTTCATTGCTAGATAAAGAGAATTCACTCCTGTCATCATATCTTTCACGTATATTCATCTTAAGAGCTTGTTTCATGCGCATTGCTGTTTATATGTTGACCGGGTTGCGCTGATCCATGGCATTTTTATCACAAGTGTGGTTATATGCGCTATTGATGTGTTCTGTTGACTGGATCTGCTCAATCCTGCTCAATTCTTTATTGCTTGTTTTCCAAATGTCCAAACAGTTTATCTTAATTCCTATTTTGATTTCTGGGAAGAATAGGTCTACTAGGTCTACAGATCGTTTTCTGTTTAGGTCATTCCTACTCATTGTAAGAACTGACAGCCGTGCCCCTATCCGCTCCATCACAATCACTGCGAAACACACCCTACTTTATTTTAACACTTTGGCTTCTTTTGACCTACTATATGCACCACCAGCTTCTCCCCCAATGAGCGTAGGGGCGACTGAGCTATGCACACGCAAAACCGCTGCCAAGGAAAACAGTTGCTGCCCTGATGACACGTATGTTTGTCGAAATGTTGGCTACAGCAACATCCCTTGTTCTGACGATGTTGAACCAAGTTCATGTTTTTCTAACACTTAAATTACCGCTTTGTTGTGTTCTGTGACTGTCTTTTTTTGCCACTTCGTTCAGGATGGAAATTCACCAATATTATTTGTTTCTCCTAACAGCAGCAAGTTTATCCTTGCAAGGCATGTGGGGTCAAGAACAGCTTTCACCAAGACACAGTGCAAGACGAGTAGTTGAACAAAAGAAAATTGCTTCTGTGATCTAAAGAACTTGACGACTGAAGTTTTTCACTTATTTGTCTATATGTCATATCCCAAGTAACACAAAACGTAGCGTAAACGTTGCCTGATTGTAACAAATGTCAGGCAACGTTAAAAAGCCAACCTCAACGTTGAATGTACGTTGCCAGCTGTACAATCGGCGTCAAATGAAACCCGAACAGCGGAGCGCGTGTTTCAAGCATTAGAAACAGTATAGTGTTGGCCGTCCAGTCATCACCATTGACACGCGTGCACATCCGGTTTGGCAGCACTGCGCGATCCCCCTATAGTGCGTTATCTCCGTTACTGCTCTAGTTTTCGTATGGTGATAATGGTGGCCATCGTGGGCGTGCCAAGCGCTTTGATCGTATCACTCGCAATTCCTTGCTTTTACTTCAGCGTCGCAGTGCAATCGGTGTCTGGGCACGATAAAAAAAGATAAATATAATCGGTTTGTGGTTGATTTTCAAACGATCGTCGTATCTCGTTCGCCAGCGCTGCTTCACCTGCACCCTCTTTCAGATACCTAACCGAAAAGGCTTCACTTTAACTGGAAATGCCGAGCGTTTCTTTGGAAGAGAGAGCGCAAATTGTTTCGCTTTACCGGCACGAAGTGAAACAGCGTGAAATTGCCAGCATTATGAACCGACCTTTGTCTACTATAAATAGAATTTGCCAGGCATTCCGTGATGATGGACGCCTCTGGAACCTTTCACGTGGACACAGGCAGCGGGCGACGGACAGTGCGAAGGACCTACTTATTGTACAAGCTGCAAAGGAGGTTCCGTTCATCACAGCTCGACAGATCAAGGACAGCTTGAACCTCTCGGCCAGCATGTCAACCATCAGACGTCGACTGCATGAGAAAGGCCTGCGGAGCCGTGTGCCACCCCAAAAGCCTGCACTTTCAGAGGCCAATAAGCTTGCAAGACTTGCGTATGCTCAAGAACACGCAACATGGACTGTGGAAGACTGGCGGTGTGTGATATTCACCGACGAGTCAACGTTCTCCACTCGCTGGGACCAGCGTCAGAGAATTTGGAAAACTGACAACGCCAGGTCTGATATTCACTCAATTTAGTACGTCGGCTGTCTCGTTTTTTGAGTGATTGCTATAATTCAATACATATAATTTGCTGCTATCGCGACTCCAAAACGAGCCTGCGCTTGGGTAAAATCATTGTGATTTGGTATATTTTGCAGGGCACTGTTATTAAGCCAGCTATTTTCGCGATCTTTGATGATGACAAGAGTGGCAGAAAGGCTTGAAATAACGGTTTACATTCCTTCTGCAGATTTGAGCCCCGGAAGCTACAGCGCGTAGCAAGCAGCGGCCGCTGCTCCGTCAGCGTGTGGGGCGCGTTGTCCCAAAGAGGGCCTCGGACCTCTGGTTCGCATAGAGGACAGGTTCAACGCTGCGGCATACTGCGATTTGATCGAAAGAGTCGTGGTGCCCTATGCTCTCGACGGACCGTTCCCTGACGGGTTGTACTTCTTCCAACAGGACCGCAGTCCCATCCACATGGCCAAATCAACAACACGCTTGCAGGAACAGCTGGGAGTGATGCTGTTGGAGTGGCCTCCACAAGGCGCTGACATGAACATATGTGAGAATGTGTGGGGCGCAATGAAGAAGGCACTCTCGCGGCAGCCAATTCAGTGCGGCTTTCAAGACGCGCTGTGGGCTGCCATACAAGAGGAATGGGAGCGCCTACGTGCTAGTGATCTTGTGACACGGCTCTTCGACAGTCTTCCCCGAAGAATGGGCGCCGTTGTGGCAGCTGGAGGCGAATTCACAAAGTATTAAACTTAAGGATCGAGCAAATAATTTTTCTCGCGGAAACGTTCGAGACTTCTCCTCGGTGAAGTCCCGCTGAGGAACATTCATGGACACGATGCTTATTTTTTGCACATTTCTCCTATCATCTGCAATTAAAGAATTTTGCAAGTTAACCAGTTCTTTTTTGTTCGTTTCTTTATTGTAATATGCGTTTCAGCTTAGGTGCACCTTCGTTTCCAAAGGTAATTATAATTACACGGCTTCGCTATCGCGACTTCCGACATCAGTTAATATCATCCTTTCTTCCTTTCTTGATTCATCCTTTCTTGTATCATGCCCAGACACCGAAAGCGCTGCAATGCTGCAGTAAAGACCGAGCGCGGTAGTTTAACCTCTGATTTTTTTTTCATTTTCTTCCTTTCAAATACCATACGTGGAAAACAAGCAGAATTATTGCACTATAGGGTGATCGCGCAGTGCTGCCACACCGGATGTGCGGGCCCGTCTGTGTCAATGACTGGTGGACGGCGCGCACTATGCCATTGATAAGGCTTGTGTCACGCGCTCCGCTGTTCGGGTTTCATTTGATGCCGATAGTACGTTCAAGTGATGTCATAAATAAATGTCATAGCAACGTCCTGACACCCACGTTGTGTCAACGTTGCATGTAGACATCAATTTAACGTGTAAATGGTATCAATGTAGCAACGTTACAAAACAGCACGTTCCCAGAACGTTGCCGGATGTCACCAATATTGACATTAATGTGATGCCAGGCTGCTGTAGCATTTCGCATGTATACGTTCATGCAACTATAAGATATTTTCATTTTCAACTGAAAATACATCTTTATCATACAGTGAGGTATGCAGATGTATAGTGGTTATGCAGTAAATAATATCTTCTAAGGAACACCATGTTAAATTATGTTTATTATGCTTCTCCACAGATAAGATCTGCTACAAATTATATCAAATGGCAGAAGCATTCACATGGAAAAAATGCTAATTGTTGCAACGGTTCAACTATAGTAGACAAAGTTGCGCATAAAAGTATTCCCTTCTTCCACACCAAATGCACAAGACTTTGTGACTGCTTGCACGCCACATGCCCCTAAAAGTGGAAACACTAAGCAAGGGCCATCATGAATAGGCCCAAGCCCCATGATACGAGCTGCATAAAAATGACGAACACATCCAGACTGCACAGTGGATACACACAGATCATATCAGGGGCGTAGCCAGAAAGTTTTTTCGGGGGGGGGGGGGTTCACCGGCCCGACCGGGGGGGGGGGGCGAGCGTCTGCTTTCCTCTACGTGACGTGATCGATAATAAAAATCGGTAGTTTAAGCAGACTCTATGCAGGTATATCAAAGACATGGGACCAGTTACCTAATTAAATCTCAGTAACGTAATAATTACTGGCGGCTACTCCACTGTACCGGAAACAATACCCATTATAGATTTGCTTCGCGTAACGCCGTTCCTCCTTTACTTAAAAATCGTGCTGCGTGATAGCTGGGACACCCTGTATGTCATTGACCTTCTCGCCCCCAGCAACCCTTTTAATTACTGGTTCCGTAATCCCCCCCGCTCGCGTGTGCTTGTGGGGAAATTAAGTAAAAAGTAAAGCAAGCTCAGTAAAATACAGGAAGTACGACAGGTACAGTGGGCGTTTGGAGCAACGGTCTCTGATCGCGCCACTGAATGGACGAATCTTCGAAAACGCATCATTGAGACGTCCCGCCCGATCGGAGAAGACATCGTTAATTGTTGATCTCCGTTAAGCGTAGATAGCGTCGTCCTCGTCGGGGCCAAGTGCGTTTCACAAGTCAAGGACGGCTTTACACGTGAAAATGCACGTGTGACCAGGCTATACCTACTCCCATAGCAATAGCTTGTTCGCTTCGTCTTTGCGCTAGAAAATGTAAACACGCGCAAAAACGCGTAAGGCTTTTTTTTTCGAAGCTTTCGTCGCCCTGCTCCCTCATACGAGAGGGTTGCATTTCCTGCGACAAGTGAATGGGCCGCTGTGTCTTCCGCTGTGTGCGAGCGTGCAGCCGTCATTTGTCTTTACGTCAACACATTCGGAATTGTACAGAATATTTCACCGCACAGCATAGATATGGCATGTGTACGCATTTTAAGTAGTGCGTGCGACTCATTTCTGCTTCACTTACACCGGTGCAAACAGGAAGCGGCCTTGTACCTCACCGAATCTCGACTGATTGGTGTACTAGTGATGCATGAATGAACTCCGGTCTTGTTCAGTGCATAGTGCACATAAACAATTTCTCAGGACGCGTGAACTCCGACGATAACTGTCAGCGCCTGTAACAAGAGTTTACTTACGCTGTACTGCGCACAGCAGTAATCCATTCTTGTCGGCTGTCTGTTCCATGCATTCTGTTATGAGTCGGTGGAATTTCACTGCTGGCATCAACCCCTTCGTGTGTACATTGCTGGTTTGGGATTCCACAACACAACAGCAACTACCAGCCTTCCGTAATTGCTGGTTTGGGATTCAACAACACAACAGTAACTACCAGCCTTCCGTAGGGGCGCAATCGCAAACAAGAGACGTTTCGCGCGCAGACTAAGGCTACGTTCACACTTGGGAAGCGGCAAGCGGACGGAAAGGTCAAAGCGGCCGGAAAGGCCAAAGCGGCCGGAAAACTTTTCCGCGCATGTCCAAGTTGTTCACATTTGTTTTGCTACCGCCGCGCCCGCCGCTGCCGCTCTCGTCCAGATCCATCTAGTCAGCGGACATTTGTCGGCGTGGTGGCGCTCATTATCGCATTATTTCGAGTGGTATGTTTATTCATTGGCTCACCCGTCATCAAAAGTGATCATTTTGTGCAACTTCGCGTGTCATCTGCGACCTTCGGTAAATTCCTCGTTGGCATTCCGTGATTCTCCTCACACGGGCGCGGTACCGCTGAGTCACAGGTTGGTGCCTAGGCGTGCTAATATTTCTTTATTAGCTTTTATTTACAAGTTGTAATACCATTTCATCAATTCGTATTATTGTCGGCGCCTCCAGGGCACCAAAGCGGCAACGGGAACACCACAGCTAAAACCCGGGCCGGCCTTTTGTTGGGGCTCGCCAAAGCCTGTGCGTCCTACGTGAGACCTACGCTCCCAATCTATCGTCGCGACGAGAAAAGCACCCCGCGACTTCCGCAACATACCGTGCACGTGGGAGGAGAATTATGGAGCGCGAACGAGGAGTATGTCTAACTATTGTCTGCCATAGAAGCGGAAGAAGAAATGGCTTTTATACTTCTACCTACTTGTTTTCTAGAAATGAACAATGAATAAACGGAAGACGCGGACACCTCGGAAACGGCGGTGGTGGGTTCGCCTGGCTTTGCAAAAGCGCGAGAAGTTGGGTCACGCCAAGGCTTCTTTGCCGCACCTCCGGTCGCGTGACGTTGAATACTATCGCGAGTGTTGCTGACAGTACGTTTTAGTACCACTCTTGTCGTATAGCAAAGGGTGGTTGTTGATCGCGTCGATCAGCATTGCAGCCCCCACTTTTGGTGCCATGTTTACATGCTGGTGTAGCTTCCGGGCTAGCAGAACGACTTTCCGCCACGTTTCCGCTTCGCCATGGCGAAGAAATCGGTCTATGAGACCGATATGGCGCGCCGCCTGTCTTTCTGCTTGTTCTGCCGCCTAGGCGGGCGGATTTTGCAAGATTTTGCCGCTTCCGACAGCTTCGAGACCAAGTGTGAACGTAGCCTAAGATCCTGCGCGAGCGCGGCCTATCCGGCACCTGAAGGGAAGCGGCGGAAATGTATACCGGAAATTTCGACCACCTGGGGTCTTTAACATGCACCTAAATCTAAGTAAACCGGCCTCGAACATTTTCGCCTTCATCTAAAATGCGGCTGCCGCATTTGTTGCTACATTTGTTGCGCATTTGTTGCTTCAGAATGCGGCCGCCACATTCTCGCCCAAAACCTCACAGAGTGTCAAAGCCTTGAGAAACACCGTGTCACTTTTTTTCCATATGCAGACATGATTCACTGTAAATTACCAACCCGAACGGAAGCGCCCAGGAAGGAAATTATGATAGTAGCACCGGTTTCTTGAATTATGTCAGCGCGAAGCGACGAGAACAAAAGGTGGCTAAGTGGGCGGGGGAGGGGGGCGGGTTACGGAAAAAATTTCGGGGGGGGGGGGTTTGAACCCCTCCAACCCCGCCCCCCCTGGCTACGCCCCTGGATCATATCTACGTGTCCATATGAAAAACAGGGCATTTTTTTCAGTTCACGTATGGTTAACATCATAGAAACGGCACTAGAGCAAAGGACTATAAGCTACCAATAGGGCTGCAAACACATCGTACACCAGCGCACATTTGTTTCACACACCACACAGGACGCATGCACGCTGCAGACATGTTTTTTAGGGGCGAAGCTCCTTAAAGCGGCACCCGTTCGTCCCTCGTCGTAGTAGTAGTGTGTAACCAGTCTGAGAAAAATGAGAAAAAAAATTCCGAAGTTGTGTCCGTAGCGCGGAATCCAACCAGGGACCCCTCGCTTCCGAGCGCGCGGCGTTAGCCCACTACGCCACGAAGCACACATAGACACAAGCACCACGATGGCAATAAATACCCTTCATTAACGAAAGGCCGCGTTTCTAGCGCGTTTCTAACGCGTTTGTGCTAGCGCGTTACGGCCCGTGTAAGAAGCTGGTGTAAGACGCTGTGGCCTCTCCGCCTTACCTTCAACGCGTTTCGAACGCGCTGCCCAAGGCGGTGGCAAGTCAAGTTCAAGTCGAGGAGCGTTTATGAATACGGGGGGTATACTCTCTCAGCAGTCATGTGATGGCGTCGGCAAACGCGGTGCACGTTCCGGCATGTGTAAATGGCTGCGTAAGACGCTGTGGCCGCTCCCCCTTACTAGGCGCACGGAGCGAGCGGACGTGCAGTGCATCGGCTCCGCCAAGTTTGGCTGAGGCCACGGAATTTCGACTGGAACCCTACCAAAACAGCTGCAACTGCTTTCCTGAAATTGAGAGCTACCTGGGGACACCACTCGCACCCAGGTGGGACTATTTTTCGGCTTTTTAGGGCCGATTTTCATTCGCGTCTCGTGGCGGCGGCGCTGGGCCTGACGGCTGCGCCGACGCTCGGTCGCGAGTGAGTCGCCCTACAGCGACAAGATGGCTTCCCAAGAGCTACAACGCGGCCCCGCCTCGGACACCATGGCCTGGTCCGAGATTCCTGCAACTTCAGTGCCTGATAGCCCTGATTCTACGCCCATCGATAACGAGGGACTTTTCAAGTTAGTCGAACGCCGCTCCCGCAAGAGGAACGCCAACTCCAAGAGTCCAGCCGCCACGTCGGCAGACCACTCTACACTGCAAAACGCTAGTGCGCGCGTTTCAGCGCTTCACAACGGGCTCCCACGTAAGCCCGGATCCGTTTGGAAACCAAAGCCGCTTCCGCGGCTTCACCGCGCAGACATTGTTATCATCCTGAAGCCCCGGGTGACCGTCGCTCTTAAGGATGTATACCAACATGGCGAGCTAGGAGCAGCGTTCGCGGCCTACTTGGGTACCCAGGCCGCAGCGTCGCTCAGCTTGCTCCCCACATGGGAGCAAAATCTCATCGTCGCAGGCACCCGAGACCCACACGTCGCGGACAAGCTTCTGCGTGACTTTCAACTTGACTCATCAAAAGGCCAGCTCCTCATGCACGGCCACCTGAAACTCACCGGCGAGGTGTGCCGCGGCGTCATCACCGTAGCCAACCACGAGACCAGTGAGTCTCTCTAAAACAAGATCCAGTGGCGTGCTGGAGAGCTTGCCGATATCCGCAAGCTTGGCAATTCCAACGTTGCGGCGCTCACTTTCGTGGGCAAAGTGGTGCCGCGATTTGTGCATTATAACTCAGAGGTGACCCTTGTGCGTGCGTACAAGAGAACCATCCCGGCCTGCGGGCGGTGCGGCACTGTGGGCCATCGGGCGGACACATGCCCCTACCCGGACAACGACAAATGTGGCCTGTGTGGCCATACGGTGCCGACCGCCGACGGAGTGAAGGCACCTCATGAATGCACTCCGTCCTGTGCAGTCTGTGGGCAAGCCCATGCAACCAACTCCCGCGACTGCACGGGAAAATTCCGCCAACTCAAGTTGCCCGGCCACAAGGCCAAACGCCATAAACGCCGAACAACCCGGTGACCTAAGAAGCCACCAAGTCATCCGACTCCAGAAGCCAATGGCGGAGCGCCGCGTGGTGCTCACGGCGCCGACCCCAAAACACGGTCACCTCCTCCCCTGTCGGTGACGTCAGCGCACGGAAGAAGACGGCGCCCCCACCGCCGCCGCCCAGCGGCAAGGACACCAGCCACTTCCCGGCCCTCAAGACAGATGGCGCTGCCGGCGCCCGGGCATCCTCGCCTCAACACGGCAAACAGGTGAGCAGCTGGGCTAGGGTTGTCTCCTTCTCCCCCCGCCCTTCCTCCTCCCCTCCCACCGTCTCCCAGCTCGACGCGGAATACAAAAAACAGATCGACGTGCTCCGGGCACAAAATGAGCTTTTGCTCAACAAAATTCAAAATTTAGAATCAAAATTGGCGCCCGCTGCTCCGAGCCCACAGAACTCGGACGCTATGGAGAGCGACGCGGAGCTCTCGCCTGCCCTCGTGGCAACCATCTCCGCGATGGAGCACCTTACCTCCAAACTGGGATCTATGATCGAGACCGCCATGGACCAGATCTTGATCAAGGTCATGACGGCCGTCCCCGCGATGATCTCAAAACACATCATGGACAACCCCCGCCTCCTCCGCCGGTTGGGGCCCGTTAAGGACGTATCCCGTCCTTCAAAATTCAACTGTCTGATCAATGAGTCGGAGAATGAGGACAACTGCCCCGCTCATTCTGTCATCACCCCCTTGGTGGCGCAGAGAGCTGGCTCTGGGGCAGCCATTCCCTCCTCCTCCCCCTTACAAAATTCTAACCATGGCGAGACACCTTAATCAAAGGCGTTCCCCCACCTCCAATTCGGCCATTTCAACATCAATAACACAATGGAATTGTAGAGGTTTTCAGAACCGTACTAAGCGGGCCAATTTCCGCCTATACCTTGAAACCTTCGAGTCTTTACCAGCAGTGATTGCCCTCCAGGAGCCAGGATTGGGCGCCGCACTTCCAAACTACACGACGTTCCAACAGGATCCTGCGTCTTGTCTTCTCGTACACAAAGCATACACAGCCAACTTAGTGGATCTCCACCTACAGCTCGAGTACTCCTATGTAATGGTGACTATCCTACCACTCCGCCGTAGGGACCCTCCACTGCATGTGCTCAACGTGTATTGCTCTCCCAAACTCAAGCGAGTCACTTTTGCGGACCTCTTTTGCCGCGCGCTAAGAGTAACGGGTCGCGATCCCCTCTTGATTGTGGGCGATTTTAACGCTCCCAGTCAGCTGTGGGGGTATCGCAGAGAGGAGTTGCGCGGACGTAAGCTGGCGGAGCTTGCGTCTACGTTGGGCCTCACCCTCCACACTGACCCCGTCCACCCAACCCGGCTAGGAAACTCCGTGACACGAGATACGTGCCCGGACTTGACCTTCACTCGCAACATAAGACACGCAGACTGGCTCAACACCGAGGAAACCCTCGGTAGCGACCACTGCATCCTTAACACTACACTCTACACACGCCCCCTCAAGCGTTCCAAAACACAAGCCCGTATCCCAGATTGGACCACATTTAGGCAAAGCTTTGGCACATTAGATAACACACCCATTTCCGAGCAGGGTTACTCAGCATGGTCCCAACACCTGCTGAAACACCTTTGCTCACATGAAACTCAGATCCAGCTGTCAGAGGCAGTCACGGACGTGGATAACCACCTCCTACACCTCTGGGAAGCCCGTCGCAGCCTCGTCCGCCGCTGGCGACGCCAGAAACATAACACAAAGCTTAAAGCTCGAATTTCCGAGCTCACCCAGAGAGCGGCCGAGTACGCGGCCCAACTCGCCGACTCCAACTGGGTGGATAGATGCAACACGGCCGCGCGACAAATGTCCAGCCGCAACACATGGCGCCTCTTTCGAGCCCTCATCGACCCAACTCAAACACGAACCGAAACACAGAAACATTTGCAGAGAGCCGTGCACGCTTTCCCTGGCAACACAACTCAACTGGCACAGAAACTCCGGGACCAGTATTTGTGCAAAGCCCAAGACTCCCGTGGGTCTGCGTACTCTTATGCAGGCAGAGAGAACACGGAACTGGATCAACCGTTCCAGCTCCATGATCTGCGGGCGGCCCTTGCCAAAATGAAACGAGGCACTGCCCCGGGAAGGGATAAGGTCACCGTGAAGCTTCTGGCGAACCTGCCCGACACGGCATACCAGTCCCTCCTCGACTACATCAATGCAATTTGGCGCGGGGACACCCCCCTGCCAATAGACTGGAAAACGGCTCTAGTAACCTTTATTCCTAAAGCAGGCAAACCAATTCACACAGATAACCTCCGCCCCATCTCTCTCACCTCCTGTGTGGGCAAACTAATGGAGACAATGGTGCGGGACCGGCTATCTACATATCTTGAACACAAAAATGTGTTTGCGGACACCATGTTCGGATTTCGCCGACACAGATCCGCACAGGATGTCCTCCTGCAACTCAATCGGGAAGTCCTTGACCCCCTCGAATGCCCCCATAATGACCGAGCAGTACTCGCCTTGGATCTTAAGGGGGCATTCGACAACGTAACACACGAGATCATACTCACTCACCTAAATCAGACCGACTGTGGCCTCAACACATTCCAATACATACACCAATTTCTCACGGATCGACATTCCTACATCCGCATTCAAGACAGAGAGCACGGTCCTTACCTACTCGGCACGCGGGGAACACCCCAGGGCGCGGTACTTTCCCCACTACTTTTCAATCTGGCCATGATGCACCTGCCGGCCCAGCTGGGTGGTGTCGCCGGCGTGCAGCACGCCCTGTACGCCGATGACATCACTCTGTGGGCCACGTACGGCAGCATAGCGGACATTGAAACCAGCCTGCAAACAGCGGCGACGATAGTAGACCACTATGCTCGCCGCTGCGGTCTTCAATGTTCCCCCCAAAAATCAGAATTTGTGCACCTCCAACCCTCGCCGAAGTGCACAACTAAAATCTCTCTGTCTATTGACAGTGGTCCCATACACGAAGCTGAAGAGATCCGGGTACTCGGACTCTACATCCACAAACACAGACGGCCAGATACTACATTGGCCAAACTCCGTAAGGTGGGGGACCAGGTGGGCCGCATGGTCCGCCAGGTTTCCAACAAACGCGGGGGGTTACGAAGTAAGGATGCCTTGCGGCTGGCAAACGCCTTCGTGACCAGTCGAATTCTCTATTCGACTCCTTACCTTCACCTACGGAAACAAGAGGAGGAGGCCCTTGAGGTCATCCTCCGCAAAATTGTTAAGCGTGCCCTGGACCTCCCCGTCACCACGTCCAACAGCCGCCTTATGGCCCTTGGGGTGGTGAATACTTTCAGGGAGCTCCGGGAAGCGCACCTCACAAACCAATACACACGCCTGTCGCAAACGGAGTCAGGTCGCCGCCTTCTTGCTCGACTCCATATCCAACACACCATTCCCACGGATGATAGATTTCGCATCCCAGAACTGTGGAGACGCGCCCTCCACGTGCGACCTCTTCCAACTAACATGTCACATGAGGATCATAATGGCCGGCGCCTGGCGCGCGCGGAAGCTCTAGCCCGACATTATGGCAACAAAATAGGTGTCTACTACGTGGACGCCTCCGGTCCTCACCACGGGGGATGGTACACGGCGGCGGTAGTTCACAACAACAACACAGTTAACGGCCTCACCTTTAGAGCCCGCAATGCAACACACGCGGAAGAAGTCGCCATCGCTCTCGCGGCCTCACATTCCGATTCAAAATACATAATCACCGACTCACGAGGGGCCTCTCGGAACGTCGAACAAGGCTGGACCCCGTCTCTAGCCTATCACATCTACAAAAGTTGCATACGGGATACGGACCCCGCACACCGTTACCTTATATGGTGCCCTGCTCATCAGGGGTTAGCAGGAAACGAGGCAGCAGACGCAGCCGCCCGCGCGCTCTCTCACCGGGCTGTTTTCTCCTCCCCACCCGATCAGGAACCCGATTTTAATCCGGCCTATACCTTTAAAGATATTACATTATACTATCAAGATAGTCATCGCCTTTACCCCCGCCCATGTAAAGGCCTTAGGAAGGAGGATGAGCGGCTCTTTCTCCGCCTTCTAACGAATACTTTCCTGTGCCCGGCAGTTCTAAAGCATTTTGACCCCTCCTTTAGTGGCAACTGCCCACACTGTGGTGCGGTGTCTTCAGACACCTATCACATGGTGTGGGCCTGCCCCTCCAACCCGGCCATCCCCCCCATCCCCAACCCAACCCGGGAAGACTGGGAGGCGACCCTGCTCGGCTGCCACGACTTACAGGCCCAACAAGCCTTAGTTGGGCGCGCCCGGGCGGCGGCTACCGCCACTGGCGTCCAGAACTAGGGACCTCCACCCAGTATTTGTAAGGACCAGTCCCTTACGGGCTGGTCCAAGCATACTTCCTGTCCCTCTATAGCGAAATAAATGTTTTCACCACCACCACCCCCCTTACTAGAGAGTACTGCACGTCTCTAACGCGTTTGTGCTAGCGTCCCCTTAAGCGGGAGATCCGATGATTCCCTCCGGAGCTTCGCCCACTCATCATCATTCACCCCGTGGATATGCTGTGATTTTTTTTTTTGGAATCTTCGCGAGCCGCACGATAAACACAGAAGGTACGGACGACAGGAGCAAAACCCGCACACATTCAACACACCGACACGAAAGGAAATGCGGACGATACGGGTGTAACCTGCGCCACACGAGCTCGTGGATTTGATCCTTTCCGCCTGAAACAGTCACAACGCGCACGGAAACATCGAACACTGCACATCTGTACTTCCGATATCGTGTCAACAATTCCTGAGGCTACAATTCATGTTGACGACATCAGAAAGTTATCTAAAACCAAGTGACGGCGTAGGAAAAGTAGGCAGCATCGCTAGAGTGTACTAGACAATGGTCGAGTGGGCCGAACGGCGCTCTGCCGCTGAGGCGCCGCGTGTGGAAAAATAGTGCGAGGGCGCTGCGAGCGAACTGGATAACACAAAGAGCAGTGCCTTGCTATTTGAGGCTCGAGCCGGTTGCCTAAGGACGAAAACATATCGGAACAAATATTCGGAATTAGATGAGACATGTGTATGCTGCAGTAAAGATCCAGAGACCACTCAGCACATCCTAATGGAATGCGACGGGATCCACCCAGCGAGAACCGTAGGTAACGTGCAACTCCCAGAAGCGCTTGGGTTTAAAGTGGAAGGAAACATAAACAGATCAGCCGTAGAGATCAGCAAGAGACGATTAGAGTACTGGTGGAAAAAAAGTAGGGAAAAGATGGATGCGACCTGATCTCTTAAAATCATAGGCAGCGGTACAAGGTAAATTTTTGAAAAAGAAAAATAATGATAGGTATACAAAAATGCTAGATAAAGAACATGTATAGTATACCTGATTAAATCAAGCAGGCTAGGTGACTATTTGTCGCCGCCCCGTTTCAAAGGGGATGCCAATAAATCATCATCATCATCATCATCATTGGGGCGGAGACGCGCTCCGCGGCATATTCAACGTACTTTAGCTGCGGGCGCCGAGGCCGATTGCGCATAGTACGCTCTTAAAATAGTGCTTTATTTCAACTACAAATTTATGTTTACACCATTTTGCCAAACATATATATTTGAGGCATGGATTATACAACGCGACGTCTTCAATTTTGCTGTCGTTGTCAAGCGCGTCGTCTGCTAGCGAGCGCGGGACGCCCAGTTTTTCTCGCAGAACCTCTG
This sequence comes from Dermacentor silvarum, assembly GCF_013339745.2. Lineage (NCBI taxonomy): Eukaryota > Metazoa > Arthropoda > Arachnida > Ixodida > Ixodidae > Dermacentor > Dermacentor silvarum. Next base: position 82,447,229 of record NC_051156.1, on the reverse strand, counting down.
TGCAGTATATTTTTTTAATGTTTTAGTTGCTTCGGTGTGCCCATGACTCTTGACGGCCTGTACCAAATGTAGTTTTAGCCATGTGAACTGCTGTTTTTACCACTGTCCTCTAAAAGTAACTGGTATCTCCGCACCATGAAGGCTACGTTGAAAATTTTATTATTGATACCGTGTCATTTTACGCGCGCTTCTTGTTGCTGGATATTTATCAGGGACAATTATTGAAGCAAACAATATTAGAGTGAAATAAACCAGGTTAATTAACTGCGTGGCGCGAAGAATGAATAATGTGTTTCTAGGTGATTAAATCAAAGGGTACATATACATATATATTCACGATATATATGTAAGGGAAAAAATAACAAATCTTCTAAATGCAATCATTGAACAAGTGAGAACTCCCGAACGGAATAAGCGCACGTGTTTGGAGTAACAAACACATTTACTAGTGCAGAATGCAAATAATGCTCGCATTCGCAGAAATAATAGCCATAGCAGGCAAAACCATCTTATATATATATATATATATATATATGCCTGTGTGTGTGTGTGTGTGTGTGTGTGTGTGTGTGTGTGTGTGTGTGTGTGTGTGTGTGTGTGTGTGTGTGTGTGTGTGTGTGTGTGTGTGTGTGTGTGTGTGTGTGTGTGTGTGTGTGTGTGTGAGCAAGTGTGTGTGAGCAAGTGTGTACGACACCGAATAGTCGTTCCCGTTCGAATGTAACGCATAATAGCACTATTGAAGTCTCAAAGGTGAGTGACTGCATGCAAGTGAGGACTGTTATTTCGAATGATTGTGCTGCCGGAGAGTCATGGCTGTTGCGCAGAGGCGCAGTTCCTGAGAGAATAAACGGACGGGTGGTAATAAGTCCTGCTTAACAAGTTCGTAGCTCTCGATCAATATAAACGCCCCGTTTTAGGGCAGCCTGTAAATCGGCTAACTTGATTCAGACAAGGTTTTTTGACAGTCTCACCATGTTTTCAACCCATTAAAACTGAGTGCCCAATGTGGTGCCAAACTTATCTTCTTCAACGAACGCAGCAGATCTGCGCATGTGATCTGCGTATGTGAGACATGTGAGACATGTGAGACAGATCTGCGTATGTGAGACATGCCGTTCCTTTAATTGTTTCATTATGGTCGTTATGATAGTGCACCGAATAACTGAAAGCAGCCGTTTATAATATACAAGCTGCTGAGTTGAGCGGTCATACATTTGGGAACGGCATTACATTTATGCATGAAATGTAGGATAAGCGTAACATGTTTTTCTCGAAAATCAGACTCGAGAATAATTTATGTTGTTGACACCCCCAGAAATAAGCTGAAGAACGCAGCCACCTGCTTTTTTTTTCTTTTTTTAATATAAGCAAATTCTTCGCTTTTACGTGGCAAAACCACGATATGATTAAGGCACCCGGTTTATATAGATTTTGCCACCTGCGGTTCTTTAACGTGCAGCTAAATAGAAGTACACGAGTCTTATTCCATTTCGTTCCCATCGAATTCCGCGACATGGATTGAACCCGCGAGCTCAATACCGTATCCACTATACTATATAGCCACTAATTAGGCTACCGCGCAGGCTTTCTTTTCTTTTTCTTTTCCTTTCTTGAAGAATCGACTGGAAAAAAAATTCCACGTACGGTTTACGGCCAAAGATTAGCATATAGAATGGCTGCTTTAAGCTATGGGACCAAATATCTTTGTACGCATTTTTTATATTATTGTCTAATAAAATTCCCCTTTGATTTGATTTAATTAACTAAAACCGTTTTCGGCGCTCGTGGTCCGACTGCAATAAATGACGCCGTACCAATTACTCCGCATTCTGTTACGCGAGAAAGGCAGAAATTGGAATGAAATGTTGTGCTGCAGCTTTTTGTTTTCTACAACAATACTTCCCGTAAATCGGACGACAAGGCGCCGGATGGGGCAGTTATGTTTTATTTGTTTGAAGCGGCAAGCAGGAATGTTGCATATGTTTCTCCTTCTGCGTTTCGCAGGACCTACTGATGAAAAACTTTATGCGCAACAATACACAGGAGAGATACATGCTGCTTGAAGAACGAGAAAAATATTTTTTCTCCGAAGGGAACCGTACAATAACATAGTAGAATAAAAGCCGACACTGCGGCCGCAATGCACGCGCAATGACCGAGCGGTATTAAAAAATAATAAAAAATAAATAAAGAAGAGAAAGAAAGTAATTTATTCTTAAGGCATAAATACATGTCATATGCAATTATGAATCCCATTTGAGCGGTCTGAACGCAAATACCAACGCGCGAAGTAGTACGAATAACCCTGCCGAGCAGTATCGCCAGCAGTTTCCAACGGCGCGACCTTGATGCGGCCCAATCCACTTCGACCGCAGCGCCACCCCAGTATTTTTCCACGTCGGGCGCCTCACTGCAAAGCATGCGCCGCCCCAGCCGCTCGTCCCACTCGACCATATTCTAGTACACTCTACTATAGAGCGCACGGCCAAGTTGGCCTCATTTTCACCGGAGAACGCCCATAGCTTCACATAAAGTTGTGGCGCTCGAACATGCGGATCCCACACATGGCGAAGATATGACGGCGATGGCATGACACTGGAATGGCGACGACAGAAGGACCGCGGCGGTACGACGGCTATACGACAAATACTGTATGACGTCACCGGAATGACTACGATACAATGACGACAATTGAACAACCATGACGGCCTGATGACAATGCGATGCCGAAGACTTCATGATGACGGTGCTTGACGACGACTTGATGACGACAATATGATGACTATTGACGTCATGGCAGCGACGGCATGACGACAATGGGATGGCAGTCCTGCAGTGATGACGGTATGACGACGACTGCATGACGACAATCTGACGACTATTGACGTCAAGGCAACGACGGCCTATCGACAATCGGATGCCGACGACTTGATGACGACAACCTGACGACTATTAAGGTCATGGCAGTGACGGCATGATCATGATGGGATGGCAGCCATGCAATGACGACGGTGGTTTGACGATTACTATATGACGACAATTTGATGGCTATTGACGTCATGCCAGCGACGACATTACGACAATAGGATGGCAGTCCTGCAATGATGACGGTATGACGACTGCATAAAGACAATCTGACGATTATTGACGTCATGGCAGCGACGGCATGACGACAATGGGATGGCAGTCCTGCAGTGATGACGGTATGACGACGACTGCATGACGACAATCTGAGGACTATTGACGTCATGGTAACGACGGCATGAATACAATGGGATGGCAGTGCTACAATGATGACGGTATGATGACTTCATGACGAGAATCTGACGACTAATGATGTCAAGGCAATGACGGCCTGACGACAATGGGATGCCGACGACTTGATGACTACAATTTGACGACTATTAAGGTCATGGCAGTGACGGCATGATCATGATGTGATGGCAGCCCTGCAATGACGACGGTGGCTTGACGATTACTATATGACGACAATTTGACGGCTGTTGACGTCATGGCAGCGACGGCATTACGACAATGGGATGGCAGTCCTGCAATGATGACGGTATGACGACTGCATGAAGACAATCTGACGACTACTGACGTCATGGCAGCGACGGCACGACGACAGTGAAATGGCAGTCTTGCAATGATGACGCGGTATGATGACGATTGCGTGAACACCCCCGACGATAATGGGATGGCGACTATTGTATGACGATGACGGCACGACGATAATCGCATGGCCAAGCTGGAATTACGACAATGCAACGACCACGTCGGCATCACGGCGATGATAAGGCCTCGAACGCATGACAATGAATGTACGACGACGACGGCATGTTCACGATGGAATGGATCACGGTGATTACGGCGGCATAATGACGACGATTGAATGACCATGAAAGGACGATGACGGACTGACGAGGAATTAATTATGACGAAATAAGAACGTAAGACGAGGAAGGAAGACGGTGGAACGATGACCATTGCATGACAGTGAAGGAATGATCACGGTGGAATGAAGGCGGTGATATGACGATAGAAGCACAATGACGGCATGACGACGACCGCGTCTTTGTTTCGGTGCTCACGTCCACTATTACGTACAGTGATCAGAGATTGAATCGTGACAATCAGAGCACAACGCGGCGGCCGGTTTTTGCGACAGCGGACAGCGTTCGGTGATCGCTGGGGGACCAGATTCCGTCATAATGTGTCGCAAAGGCTCTCGCTTTCATCGCACGTAAACCGCTATGCATCAGCACGGTGCCCCAGCGCCGGCAGCCACGCGCTCGGGGCATCGTGTTTCAATCGCTGAGCACTGTACATCACCTGCCAGCCCGGGCCGCATCGGTTCGCACTAGATCGGGTGCCGGCTTGCAGCACCATGCCCGGTACCGGGTAATCGTGCAAGTCAGCACCTTCGACTGTCTGTCGGATATTTCCTTCAAAACATCATTTGAAAAGCTCCCGTCGCTGCGATTAACGGTGATCGCTGAACTAACGGCCTTGTGAATGTATTTTTTTCGTCTCTAACCCACTTTCCTAAATCTCGGCAGTGAGCGAACGATATGCGACGAATGACAGCGAGCAACACTCCGTATTCTCAAACTATCTGAGACTCGAAGCTCTTCTTCTCTCCCCTGAGTTGAGCACAGCGCCGTCTCACGGCGGAGAATGTCGCTTCCCTTCGCAGTACTGGCTGAGAAGCGTCATTGAATAGCAGGAACCACTTCGGCCGAGGGGCGGCTCTGCCATTCATTTTCTTATTTCGAGGGGCAATATTGAATTTAGAAACGTTCAAGAACACGCGCAAGGGTCTTGGACCAATCACTTTCAATGTGCGCTCGAGACAGCACACCGAACCATCAGCTGTAGTGTTTTCAAGTCGCGTTTTCTGTATAGTTATTCTCGATTGCCGTGACAGGATAAATGTCACTCACTGACAAGGTGCCGTAATTAGCGCCACTGACTTGCATGCCTTGTAAGAGTTCGACCGCTGCAGCCTCCCACCCAATGCAACAAAATGTTGGTCTTTAAAAAACCAAAATGCAGCAGCGCGACTGGGGACAACGAGGAAACAGAACAGCAGACGAAGGCAGTTGTTGTCCTTCTTTCCTCTTTTTTTTGGTCTTTTACTCTTGTTAAGCTAAGTACGAGATAACCTCATGCACCGTTAGTTATGTTTCAACCAAGTCTCAGCTGTCTTTGATCTTTCGTTACGGGACTGGCCGGAAGGCATGTGCAGCTAAAAAGAATAAAAAACAAAAAAAAAGACATTGAACAGCTATGTATCGAGTAGGACGTTGTTGCACCTTCCTCCCGGACAGCTAATCCAGTGTCTGGTCGCAGCCCCAACAGGGGCCCGCAGTCCTACCGGCCGGTGACGTCAGAACCTAGCGAGAGCTGTCCAGCATGCTCATGCGAACATGCTGCACACGGCACCCCAGGTTGGGGCGACGGTGTCGCCATCTCCGCTCGGTTTGAACCCACCTCCTCCCGTTAGTCATGGTGCCGGATGTTTTGCATCCATGACCATGAAACCGGTGCTTACTTGTAGGTTATGGGTGGGTCAAATATTTACAATACGTTACAGATATTCCACTCGCTGTGGAAATCCGTTTAAGAGAAGCTCTCTTTGGTGTTCGCGAAATACGCTGTTCTTGGTTAACGACCATTTGTAACTATGGAGCGCGCGGCCAAGTTGGCCACATTTTCACTTGAGAACGCCCATAGCTTCACATAAAGTTGTGGCGCTCGAACATGCGGATCCCACACATGGCGAAGGAATGACGGCGGCGGCATGACACTGGACTGGCGACGATAGAAGGACAGCAGCGGTACGACGCCTATACGACAAATACTGTGAGAGGTTACTGGTACGACTACGGCAGAATGGCGACGTTGGAACAACCATGACGGCCTGACGACATTGGGAAGCGGACGACTGCATGACGACGGTGGCTTGACAACGACTTGATGACGACAATCTGACGACTATTGACGTCATGGCAACGACGGCATCACCACAATGGCATGGCAGTCCTGCAATGATGATGGTATGATGACTGCATGACGACAATCTGACGACTTTTGACGTCAAGGCAACGACGGCCTGACGACAATGGGATGCCGACGACTTGATGACGACAATCTAACGACTATTAAGGTCATGGCAGTGACGGCATGATCATGATAGGATGGCAGCCCTGCAATGACGACGGTGGCTTGACGATTACTATATGACGACAATTTGACGGCTATTGACGTCATGGCAGCGACGGCATTAGGACAATGGGATGGCAGTCCTGCAATGATGACGGTATGACGACTGCATGAAGACAATCTGACGACTACTGACGTCATGGCAGCGACGGTATGACGACAGTGAAATGGCAGTCTTGCAATGATGACGCGGTATGATGACGATTGCGTGAATACCCCCGACGATAATGGGATGGCGACTATTGTATGACGATGACGGCACGACGAAAATCGCATGGCCTAGCTGGAATTACGACAATGCAACGACCACGTCGGCATCACGGTGATGATAGGGCCTCGAACGCATGACAATGAATGTACGACGACGACGGCAAGTTCACGATGGAATGGATCACGGTGATTACGGCGGCAAAATGACGACGATTGAATGACCATGAAAGGACGATGACGGACTGACGAGGAATTAATTATGACGAAATAATAACGTAAGACGAGGAAGGAAGACGGTGGAACGATGACCATTGCATGACAGTGAAGGAATGATTACGGTGGAATGAAGGCGGTGATATGACGATAGAAGCACAATGACGGTATGACGACGACCGCGTCTTTGTTTCGGTGCTCACGTCCACTATTACGTACAGTGATCAGAGATTGAATCGTGACAATCAGAGCACAACGCGGCTGCCGGTTTTTCGACAGCGGACAGCGTTCGGTGATCGCTGGGGGACCAGATTCCGTCATAATGTGTCGCAAAGGCTCTCGCTTTCATCGTACGTAAACCACTATGCATCAGCACGGTGCCCCCAGCTCCGGCAGCCACGCGCTCGGGGCATCGTGTTTCAATCTCTAAGCACTGTACATCACCTGCCAGCCCGGGTCGCATCGGTTCGCAATAGATCGGGCGCCGGCTTGCAGCACCATGCCCGGTAACGGGTAATCGTGCAAGTCAGCACCTTCGACTGCCTGTCCGATATTTCCTTCAAACATTTGAAAAGCTCCCGTCGCTGCGATTAACGGTGATCGCTGAACTAACGGCCTTGTGATTGTATTTTTTCGTCTCTAACCCACTTTCCTAAATCTCGGCATTGAGCGAACGATATGCGACGAATGACAGCGAGCAACACTCCGTATTCTCAAACTATCTGAGACTCGAAGCTCTTCTTCTGTCCCCTGAGTTGAGCACAACGCCGCCTCACGGCGGAGAATGTCGCTTCCCTTCGCAGGACTGGCTGAGAAGCGTCATTGAATAGCAGGGACCACTTCGGCCGAGGGGCGGCTCTGCCATCCATTTTCTTATTTCGAGGGGCAATATTGAATTTAGAAACGTTCAAGAACACGCGCAAGGGTCTTGGACCGATCACTTTCAATGTGCGCTCGAGACAGCACACCGAGCCATCAGCTGTAGTGTTTTCAAGTCGCGTTTTCTGTATAGTTATTCTCGATTGCCGTGACAGGATAACTGTCACTCACTGACAAGGTGCCGTAATTAGCGCCACTGACTTGCATGCCTTGTAAGAGTTCGACCGCTGCAGCCTCCCACCCAATGCAACAAAATGTTGGTCTTTAAAAAACCAAAATGCAGCAGCGCGACTTGGGACAAGGAGAAAACAGAACAGCAGACGAAGGCAGTTGTTGTCTTTCTTTCCTCTTTTTTATTGCGATAGCAATTATATGGACACTTCAACCGGATTTCTGCCGTTGGCGTCGCCGTCGCCGTGAGGTTCCGTATAGATAAAATCTTCGCCGCGCGCCGTATGCCCCAGCGGAAGCGTGCGGGGACGCGCGCTATCACGGAGAGCGAACGCACTCAATCTCCCACGCGCAAGTAAGGAAGCGGAAAGCCAGCGCCGGAGGGAGCAGGGGGGGGGGGGCACATTTCTGCCAACAACCGCGCTCGTCGCTCGTCCGCACAGTCTCTTATCTCTCCCACGCGCAAGCAAGGCAGCGGGAAGCCAGCGCCGGAGAGAGCGGGGGGGGGGGGGGGGGGGGGGCACACTTCTACGCTGCCAACAACCGCGCTCGTCGTTCGTTCGACCGCACCGACTCTTATCTCCACACGGCTCTGACCTTTATGCTCCCTGCATTCGCCGCTCAGTTTCCGTTGAAGCGATAGACCGCACGTACATACGCTCGCTGCCAGCGTTTTGACAGTCGTTGACTGCAGTCATTCAGTGTGATCTATTCATGTTTGTTTGTGCGCGCTCACACCACGCTTGTTCATTCGATTAGTAATAGTCGGGCCACATTTTCCAACGCACGCTACACATTCAATGCTGCCCAGATCGGCAGTGCAGCACTACAGGTGTGTCCCTTCGCACGCGCTGCCCACGGTAAGCGCTTCTCATCAACACCACCGTTTCACACGCGCCTTCTCGTGGTCATCGAGTCTCTCTTCATGTCGGTCTACTTACGCCGCACCACACCTGCTTACTTAATCAGCTCATGTTTACTACAATTCATATTGCTACTAATGCCGCTCACCTTACTTCGTATGACATTGCTGTGTTGCTATCGCATTCATTGCTTCGCCCTTAGGGCGAAACTGTGAAAATTTTTTTTTGGTCTTTTACTCTTGTTAAGCTAAGTACGAGATAACCTCATGCACCGTTAGTTATGTTTCAACCAAGTCTCAGCTGTCTTTGTTCTTTCATTACGGGACTGGCCGGAAGGCATGTGCAGCTAAAAAGAACAAAAAACAAAAAACAAAAAAAAAACACATTGAACTGCTATGTATCGAGTAGGACGTTGTTGCACCTTCCTCCCGGACAGCTAATCCAGTGTCTGGTTGCAGCCCCAACAGGGGCCCGCAGTCCTACCGGCCGGTGACGTCAGAACCTAGCGAGAGCTGTCCAGCATGCTCATGCGAACATGCTGCACACGGCACCCCAAGTTGGGGCGACGGTGTCGCAATCTCCGCTCGGTTTGAACCCACCTCCTCCCGTTAGTCATGGTGCCGGATGTTTTGGATCCATGACCATGAAACCGGTGCTTACTGTAGGTTATGGGTGGGTCAAATATTTACAATACGTTACAGATATTCCACTCGGTGTGGAAATCCGTTTAAGAGAAGCTCTCTTTGGTGTTCGCGAAATACGCTGTTCTTGGTTAACGACCTTTTGTAACTATGGAGCGCGCGGCCAAGTTGGCCACATTTTCACTTGAGAACGCCCATAGCTTCACATAAAGTTGTGGCGCTCGAACATGCGGATCCCACACATGGCGAAGGAATGACGGCGGCGGCATGACACTGGACTGGCGACGATAGAAGGACAGCAGCGGTACGACGCCTATACGACAAATACTGTGAGAGGTTACTGGTACGACTACGGCAGAATGGCGACGTTGGAACAACCATGACGGCCTGACGACATTGGGAAGCGGACGACTGCATGACGACGGTGGCTTGACGACGACTAGATTGACGACAATCTGACGACTATTGACGTCATGGCAACGACGGCATGACCACAATGGCATGGCAGTCCTGCAATGATGATGGTATGATGACTGCATGACGACAACCTGACGACTTTTGAGTCAAGGCAACGACGGCCTGACGGCAATGCGATGCCGACGACTTGATGGACAATCTAACGACTATTAAGGTCATGGCAGTGACGGCATGATCATGATAGGATGGCAGCCCTGCGATGACGACGGTGGCTTGACGATTACTATATGACGACAATTTGACGGCTATTGACGTCATGGCAGCGACGGCATTAGTCCCATAAGTCCCATAACAGTGACGTCAGTGGTCTACAGGGTGGTGATGCAGATTATAAAGGACAGACTGCAGGCATTTGACTTTCGGCAATGCGGTCCTGAGCATGAGATCAAAGGTTCGAGCAAGGTTGGAAGTTAAGCAGCGAGGGGTAGGCAGACTGGCTCTGGGAGCACACGGAAATACACCAAATCAGCGGGTACAGGGTGACATGGGATGGACGTCATTCGAGGGCAGGGAAGCCAGCAGCAAGACAGAATTTGAGGAGCGATTGAGAGAAATGGCAGAAAAGCGGTGGGCAAGGAGAGTTTTCAGTTATTTGTACATGAGGAATGTTGATACAAAATGGAGGAAGCTGACCAGAAAACTGACAATCAAATATTTGGACTGCAGTAGGGGTGCAAACCAGGAAACAGCGGTTAAGAAAAAGGTTAAGGAAACAGAGAGGGGTCTGTGGAAAACAGGGATGCAGACGAAATCAGCACTGGGAACATACCGAACTTTCAAGCAAGAAATTGCCAAAGAAAATATCTACGATAATTCTAGGGGAAGCTCTTTGTTGTTTGAAGCCAGGACGGGAGTATTGCGGACTAAGATGTACCGAGTCAAGTACCAAGGTATAGACACGTTGTGCTGTGCGTGTGGAGAAGAAGAGGAGACGGCTTAACACCTCATACTTTTCTGTAAAGGGCTTAACCCTACAGTGCAAGGCAACGGGGCTGATTTTTTCAAAGCATTGGGGTTTAGGGACAGTGAAGGCAAAATAGACTTTAAGCGGGTAGAAATAACCAAACAGAGGTTATCTGATTGGTGGATAAAATCAAGGCAGGGGTGAAATTTCACCCACCACAAAGTACAAAATATGTTAATAGTCATGGCTAGGTGACGTATGCCACCGCCCGGTTTAAAGGGTTCAGCCTCATCCATCCATCCATCCATCCATCCGTGTTCTGTGATGGCGGTCGTATGTGCGGGTTGCTACGAGCGTCGCGTTTGCTTGATCGTGTGTTTTTGTGTTTGCTGTTAAGAAATAGGTCGCAGTTAGCGTTCACAGAAGTGCCTGAAGATACCTGGTGTCATGCTGCAAACTCGCCGTATGCGTGGCGCGCCAGGCAAATGTGGCCCAACGATTTTATGCCGTGGAGTGCGGCGTCTTTGTTCTCGTTCTGGAAAGTAGGGTGGACATCGCAAAGAAATAATGTGTGTTAGCGCGCCTCAGCTCGTCCACTACGCAGCGGCATGAATGCAGGGAGTAACATCGTCGACGCAGCGCCGGCCACTTGGAGAGTGCTTTGCGACCGCGTCGTACCATTCAAAAGGTAAGTAATCGTGCTGGCTAACTACACGCGTGTTGTGTGAGCTTCTCGTGTGTGCATAGCGTGCGCGAGCGTATGAAATAGAAGTCCTACGACAACAGTGATACCTGTGCTGATGCTTGCTGAACACTGGTTGGCAGCACTTAGTTACGCAAGTTTATTGCTTCGATGCGAAATTGAAAATCTTGATAAGCGTTTTCTTCCGATGAGAAATATAACGTTCGAAAATAATCGTGTTCATCATGTGCGTGCGGCGCGTGAGCTCCCGCTTTTCTGCTGAAGTTGCATAATAACGACTCATTTGCCTCTTCACCGATCCTTATTGCAATGACGTTTCCTTGCTTACATGGCAAGGAAACTTGTTTCATATCTACTTGTCCAAGGAAACTTGTTTCCTTGCCTCGACGTTGTAAATAATATCGGCTTACGAAGTTTTAACACGAAAGTGTTTTATGCCGGGGTCCACCAAGACTGACGTATTTCCGTCACGGAAATACGTCATACGGAAATACGCAATGACGTTCTTACAATGTACACGAACATAATACAAAGAAAGAAACCAGAAGAAAAAGTTCCACAAACATGCAAAATTTGGAAATCGAACCCACGACCTCTCGGTCCGCGACGATAGATCGCCGAGCGTTTAACCCATTGCGCCACAAACGCATTTGCAGAGAGCTACACAGACGCGCCTTATATATCTAACACTCCTCCGTGTACCCGCGCTCCTGCTCGGGACGGTGCCGCCGCCTACGAGCAGAAAAGAGAAGTACTGCATTATGACACTAACGCGCACCGACAGTGAACGCTTCGGTGGTCTCAGCACTACGACGCCTCGATGCCAGCATTCGAAGGGACGCTGGCATCAAGAAGCACTACCAACGCCACCTAGGTGGCGTTCACCGTACTCAGCACAGCGGAGCGTGGCCTCCGCAATTAGCTCTGAAAATGTTTCTGAAGTTGATCGCGGAGGCTGCAATTACGACGCGCTGTACGCGCTGATTTGACTCGGTGACGATTCAGTTACGTGCTTTGTCTTGCGCGTTGTATTAGTGTGTCAGTTACGTGCTTCGTCTTTCGCGTTGTGCTAGCGTGTGCAGCGTAGTGCAGCTTCCATATGCACGACGGTTGCTCATGGTCATCGACGTTGGTAGTCGTGATGGAGGAGACGTGCCACCAGGCGTCAGCGTGGGTGCATCAACGCCTAAGGGCGCTTTAGCCACAAAACACCAATAGACATTATATATCAATGTGCAATAAACATTACACTACTTCTGTGAAGACACGTTTCACTTTCGTGTTCTATACCGATTCCTATATAAGAGGGATCAACCACATTTTTTTGGTTTACGACAGTTTTAGAGAAAAACAAATTAAGGAATCACAGCTTGCTACTAGTCCAACTTACTTTTTAAGACAAGATGTTTTGACATACCTTATACGTAACTAAACATGACAGGGGAAAGTTAAACTGAGTCATGAAAAAAAAAATGAATTGTTTTGTAAACAAACATTTCTTTGCTATGTGCTGCTGCGTGTCAATAATTTTACTGTGATCAAAGGGTCCCCATTATCAAGACATTCATCAGTGACTTCTACTTTGTGCTCTGTTGCCACCCTGCAATAATGCAAACATTGTTTTTGTGACTATATTTAGATGCTCCATGCATGTCGACAATTTGACAGCTTTATAAAGTTCTGTGTGCCACTTCTATAAGTTAACACAGAACTTATTTTATAGCGGCAAGGCTGTGACCCATAACAGTGCCCACATAACGGAGGAGCCACCAGACCCCTTGGCTATGCCTGCCGTAGTGCAACGTGTTATCTGGATGGTCGGGTCAGGTATGTATGTAGTGTACGTGTTCCAAAAAGTAGCATCTTGGTATCATTCGTGGATAAGTTAATCGACATAAGTCAACACAGCTTACTAAATAGGCCAAATATTTATGCAACTTGCTGTTTATTTGTGTTCATGGCTGTTATGCACACCTTATTGTGTTCTATATAAAAGTAGACCTAACATGTCCTGATGTTAAGTATTTTTTCTTGCATCAATCGCTGCTGCAAGTTACATTTCAATTTTGCTTAGTACACACTCAATTTATCACTTTTCATTTTGGTTTTCTTGTTTTGAAACTTTCCTATGCTGTAGGATTTTCCGAATTTTTAGTGTTTACATTACACTCTTGTGCAGCTTCTGCGCATATACGAATTCAATGTGTAATGGGCCAAATATATCATAGGTGTAAGCACAGAGTGTGCTTACCATTGTTTAACATTCATATTCACGATTATTTCTGTCTTGTTCCAAGAATAACTGCCACTGGAAAATACACATTTGATGAGCTCAAACTTCTTTGAAATGATACATTAAGGCCAGTATTCACTGTGCTGCAGTTACTACAGTTCTGAAGTGTTTTCTAGTAAGCTTGCATTTTTCTCCCCCATTTTTTAATATTCTTGGCAAGCTATTCCCATTCATGCAACTAGGCATTGTAGCAGTTGCGAGTCTATGTCCAGTTACATTATTATTTTTTTTCAAGTCAATACAGCATAGAACACATAGCTAACTGGTAGGTAGTTCATTGTATTGATGCTCTATTATTAAAAAAGCACACTATTTCGCACATGTCTGCTTGCTCTTGCCATGTTTGCTGGTTATTGCAATGTTGCTCGTCAAATGAATTTGATTTCAACTACACCATACAGAACAGTCTGATTGGCTTTAGTGTAATTTTAATAGTGACAATCAACCAACAAGCCCTAATTCTACAGCTGTCAAGAAGTATTTCTAATACTTTGGGGTCCCTTTCCATATTTTCTGTTTCATCCTGTGTATTTGGTCAACACAGTGGGCATTCGGTCTATTCATTCTGCTTGGCGCTGCTCAGGTCAGAATATGTTCAACCTGCAAGTCCAAATTATAATGATATGTGTACGACTTCATTTACTGGCTGGATGAATTGAAAAAGCATTATATCTAATTCTAAGAGTATTTTTGTCAAAAATACCAGTGTCTAGAACAAGCATCATATGCACTGCAACTCTTATAGTTTTAAGTTAGGTAGGCAAATATCTATAGGTATGTATACTTGTGCATATACTTTCTACATATTGGCTAGTGTTTTAGCTACACGAAACAGCCTATGTTGTCACTACTCTCAAGTCAAATTTATGGTTGATGCGCCGCTTGTTTTTGTTGTGCACTTACACTTCTGTGGTGTCTTAAGCACCGTAGATGCCTGACAGCTGAAGTATTGCAGCAGTAGACAGTTTTAGTTTAGCGTACGCTATGTCATTGCGTACGCTATAAAAAAGCGGGTCATCACTGCGCATGTGCCGAACGCTATCCGACCGATAGCGTATAGCGTATGCATGCTATTTCTCAGATTTAGCAGTACCGTCTGTGCGTGGTTTGCGTACTTTACGTTAAACATGGCGGCGGTCCCCGCTGCCCGCTTCGATTTGAATTTGGCGTGGTTTTTGCAGAATTCGCTTCGTTCGTAGCAAATGACTGTGTAAACAGCTTTCGCTTACCATCAGGCCGCTTTGACAACAGTGTAATATGGTTAACCTTGTGGAATTTTCAAGATCGCTTCTCGTTTCGAACGACACGAAGCCTAACGAGGGAAACCTACATATATCAGCGCCACCTGTCAGTGAAGTCGAGAGATAGGTGCAACGGATGGAATATGGCCTCTGAGATCGGAGGATCTCGCAGGCCAACTAAAACTGTAATAAATGTGTGCTGTTTAGCGTACGCTGTACTATAGCGTATAGGCGTACGCTATTAGTTGCATATGCTATACTAAAACTGTCTAGTGTCGAAGCTAACTGGCACTTACTATTGCTACAGTATGCCAACAGATACCTATCACCGTATTTGTGCATTTTCTAAGAACCAGCCGTGTTTGCTAGGTGAAATTTGTAGTGTACATATGAGTTTGCTGGTCAGTTCATGTAACTTTTCAGGATAGAATTTACATGGGGAGGAAAAGGGTACCATAAACCATGACTGCTGCTAACTGACCATTTATTTTGATGGAAGGATTAAAAATAGCAACACTGGATGTGTGCTTATGTTGTGCACAATTTCGTTCAGAGGGAAGGCGTAAGTTGTAATATAAAGGCATAAAATCACAATAAATGGTATCTGTGTAAAAAGGAAAGTAAATATGCGCAGACTAACTTCAATCACTTGTCATCTAGAAAGAACGCCTTTTATTTCATGAATTGATCATGGGGTCTGGCTCGCATGTCTTGTTTATGTGGTATGCCTCACTGATCTCTCGTGTCAATTTTTCATCGTAGGTGAAAACAGATGATCTTAATCCAGCCTGAAGTCCTATCGCGGCAATGCACGGCCAAACTGGACGAGCAAGCTGGTCTTTTGAGTGAAATATGGGAATTTATTTGGCACATTTAGTTACCGGCCAGTCTGCTCTGTGTACATTTGACCAGGTGTGAAAGAAATACAGTGAGCTGCCTCTCATACATACTAGACAAATTTGGTGGTATCTTTAACCAAGCAAACCTCCCTTGCCTGCTCGCCTTTCTGAATTCACTTGTGAACTGTCGTGCATATCCTGCCTACTTTATTTTTCACTGGAAATGTGCGTGCATAGCAGTCCACATGAGAATTGAGGCTTGCTGAGTTAAAGATGCAACCCTTGTCTTGTGTTCGTCAGGGGTAGTATAGTCTGTTCCTTTGATCATGTATACATTCAGTCAAATGTACATGGGGCAGACTGGCTGGTGCCTCAACATGTGCCCAGGAGAGCACCATAATTCACTCAAGGGAGAAATATGTTCGTGCCACTTGACGATGCACTGACACGACTGGTGCTGCGCGCCAAATTTCGATTGTTCATCTATGACAACTAATTGACCATCAAAATCAGTGATGGATACCGCATTAAGGAAATGGGACATGTGTCTGTTGTAGAGATACAAGCTCTACTTTGGCTATCACTAATTGCTGAGAGGGTGATTAGAGACAGTTACTAGGAGAGCTCTTCATCTGGTTGGCTGGCACAAACTGTACCTGTTTCTGCACTGCAAAAAGCTGAAAGACTCAACTTGGGCTCACTGAAACTGCTCTTTAAAATAAATTTGAAACAGGGTAAGCTATATAATTTTGTGAGCAGCCCCCACACTAATGCCACTGGACATACCTGCCATTTCCGGTTACATTTATCGCATGGTTAGACATATTTCATTTTGCTACCAGCACTTATTGACATAAAACCGATGTGCTATTGCACAAGCAATAAAAGTACATCAAAACGCTTGGAGTAATGTCAAATTTAAGTAGGTTCATGTAAACAAAACAAATTAATTGCTTTAATAAGAAAGTTGTGCAGACTGGGTAGGAATAGAACCTGGAGTGTGAAAGGAGCACGCTTCCCTTACGCCACGGCAGCTCTTTGGTTCTGGCTGACTTAAGGTGTGCCTAGTGCGTGTCAGACTGTGCACGTCACATTGCAGCCATTTGGTTTACTAAAGGTGCTTTCACGTTCCCACACGTAAGCAGTCTTAATGTGTCTCTGCCATCTCTTATTGCAGATACACCTAGGAAATGTATACATTGGCAACGATAACTGGGGCCTGCTCCAGTGCCATCGCCGGGATTCCCTGTTCTGCAAAGAACTGGCATAACTGATGTGGGGAGCCCTGGTGCTCGGCGTAGGAGCGTCACAGGGGCTCCTTGTCGGTGCTTGTAGGACGGCAATGCTGTTGAGAAGCCGACATTGAGCCCCGATAAATTGGAAGCTGTGGGTAGTAAGTATCATTCACATTTTTTCAAGTTTTTGTAATGTTTGTAACAATACATGTATTGCACCGAAATGATTAACTTTTCAGATGCATTTGATGCATATCTTTCGAAATGTGGTGCCCCTGAGGAGAAAAAATCATCTTTTGGCCGAGCGGTTGAATCGAGTGACAATGTTTTTCGCGTTTAGGTAGCCCAAGAAACACTATCGTCTTTAAAAAGAAACAAAAGCAGAATTAACAAACCAGCTTATTTGTGGCTACTCATGAGTTGCATTTCTTTGTTTAAAAGTGCCTGCGAAGTGGCGCTAACCTACTTATCAGGTCCAGAATTTTCTAATAACACCGCTTCCAAAAGCTCGCGTTCTAATTTGGTTTTTCCACGGCCACAACTTCCGTATTCGTCATCCGCAGATAGCAACGACAACTTTTGCAGTGTAGAGCAATATTCAACCCTTCTCCCGATATGCAACACCTGTAGCGTAGTCGTAGGTGGTCGTTCAAGCACTGAATTGCAGTGCAGATGTAGGCAACAACAGAAGAGTCAAGACGAGAGACATGTGGCAACTCTTTAACAAAAAGCTTTATTTTTGCTGGCCCATGTTTATAGCCGTCAGTCACTGCATTGCACATGTGCAATTCGCACCCTTAGGAAGAAAGTAAACTCTGCCAAGTGTACAGAAGGTGTGCTGATACGCACAGAGCCAAGTCGCAAAATCTTTTCAGCCTGAATTATTTTACGTGTTAGTTGATCACCGCTTCTGCTGGAAACAGTACACTGAGCAAACGACGGTTCAGTCACACGAACTGCAATGACATTCAAGCCTACTGTCACGCACATTTTTCTTGACATTGTATGAGTGTTCTCTCTGCCAGTGATTGATACAGTGTCCCATTTGACCTATATACTGTTTACCACAAGAGGGATACAATAAACCACGTTGCTAACACAGGTGACAAACGGAATTTGGTGTTTTGTTGCATATGTGTGGCGTGCTGTGACATTGCCTTTGATTACACTTTAGAATGATATGCAATTTTCTTGATATTGTGAGAGCTCATGAATGTAGGGTATGACGGCCAGTTTTATGTCTGTCAGATGCAGTGACCACATGACCTCTACTCTGAAAAGCGCATGCACCGAGTGGTTGCCATGTGATCACTCCATCTGACAGACTTAGTGGCTGTCATACCATACATTCATAAGCTGTCTCACAGTATCGTGAAAACTGCAGATAGTGCCAAAGTTAAAGTTGTCTTCTTTGCACCTCAGAAGCTTATAAAGTTGTGTATTCAAAGGAAATGTTTCTGCGCAGCACACAAGTGTAACAAAAAACACAAAAATCTGTTCGTCACCTATGTTAGCAACATGAATTACTGTACCCCTCTTTCTTGTGGTAAACAGTACATAGGCCAAACAGGACGCTGTATCAATGACCAGCTGAGAGAACACTCTACAATGTCAAGAAAAACGTGCATGACAGTTGGCTTGCATGTTGTTGCAGTTCGTGCGCCTGTGAACCATTGCTTGCTCGGTGTGCTGTTGTCAGCAGTAGCGGTGATCAACTAACACATGAAATTATTGAAGCTGAAAAGATTGCGCGACTTGACTCTCTGTGTGTCAGCATCTGTACAATTATCAGACAGAGTTGACCTTCCTAAGGGTGTGAATTGCGCGTGTGCAGTGTGATGAGTGACGGCTATAAACATGGGTCGCTGAAAATAAAGCTTTTTGTTGGAAGTCAGCACACGTCTATTGTCTCGTCTTTTCTGTCCCCAATATCTGTGCTGCAATTCACCAATATGTTGTACCAACAAGTTTATCACTCACTCATAAGAACTTTCTTTCATCACGAATAAAATGTGGTTTTGGTACCGTGGTAGAGCATTCACATCATTTGTTAATTTTTGTTTTCTTCCAAAACTGAACTGGATGTAACAAGCAGCCGTGGCATTGCAAGGAAGCTTTATGTTAAAGGAATATATTGATACTAACGTCTTAACTGCTTAGCGCAATAAAGGAAGTTGTGGGTACTGTTTATTGTGCTTTCCTTGCTCTTGTGTCCAAACTTATAGCTATAATGATTAGGTTTTAGTGAAATTTGCTTTTGTTGTTTTGCATTATTCTCCTGTGTAAAGTCACTATTGTTTGTTTCACAGTTATGCGAAGCTTAAGTTGTTTGTAAGCATTTTTATAGCCTGTTTTCACAGTACACATGGCTTACTTCAGCGTTTCAGATGGCACTTTATAGTTTGATGTAATTGATGTCTCTGCAGGTTACCGCATTATTGACTTGGAAACCAGTGAGGTCTGGATGCAAGTGCAGCTACCGAGGGAGGCATGTGTGCATCACTTGTGCTGCTGGCCATCCTCTGCAAAAGTGATGGCTGGCTGTCAGTGCTTGGATGACTTTCTGTTACTCTACGCCTTAGGCTGTGTTGACTACTTCACACTTGCTGCCATGTCTGCAAGCAAAAAGACCGGCTGGATGCTTGGCAGGAGATAGTATCCAACCGCAGTGTTATGTGTTGTGTTGTACATTACAAAGTGAAGGAGGACAGTATTTGTGCTGTTATTAAGAAGTATAAATTGTGTTCGGCCATTGAAATAAGGGAACTCGACAAAAAGCAAAAAATTTTGAAGTCTGACCTACATGGGAAAGCAAAATATATTGTGTTGTAGTTATAGCTGTTAGTAGAGTCTTAATATGCGATAGAAGACCTTGATGTTTAATATAAAATATATTTAAGTGTGTTATCAGTGTGTTATCAGTTTTTAAGTTACTGTTATATGTGTCATTTGTTTGCCAGGATGATGTAAGCAGACAGTAAATAAATGCATGGTTTGACATTATAACCAGGTTTGTCTATGGCATTCACTATTTAAGGTGGACCAACGCATATTCATGGGTGCATATTCAACCACCACATATTCCTCCTGCACAAACAATTCCTACATACTAGCGTTTGTTCTTAGCAGCTGATGCTGGCTATTATGCAATTTCTTGAAAGCACATGCAGCTACAGACACATGATTTTTAGAGCAGTAAGTCGGAAGCAAAGACGGATTTTTTTCGGTGGTCTAAGCTTAAATGACATGTTTAAGGAAATTTGTGGAATATATTTACTTTCCTGCTGCGAGAACCTTTATACGAGAACCTCTGCAGATTGGGCGTGCATGCTGCTTCTCTTGCTGTTATAGCCAAAATGAAAAATTGTTCTTATGAACCACTTCGCAGCTTTGCATTGTGAACTTTTACTTGCTTTATATGCTGTGGACAACAGCAAGACAAGTCAGGCAAACCACCATGTGAAACACTTTAAAGATTCTGGCTTAGGTCGCGTTGGTACTATATATAGTGCAAGACAGATGAGCTGCCCGTACAGCAGCGCTGTCAGCATTACACGGCTGACAGCACCGCAAACCCTTAAATTTATATTTGACAGATAATGCATTCTAGTAGTTTTCATGTCGTATATGCATAAAAATGTAAACAAGAACTGGTGAAAACAGCATTATTTTACGTATATAGTGTATCTTACCACAAGGTAAGGTACACAGATATCTTGGTAAGCTACACAAGATATATACGTAATAAATGCTGTTTTTCACTAATTCTTGTGAAAATTCTTCAAATTAATAATTCTTCAAATTGAAAGGGTTGCCAACACTGCCTTAATAGCTAAAGATTTAAGGGCAATATGTAGTGAAAAGTCGCGGTTTCGACTGAAAGGCGAATCATCGATTGCGATAGCAAACTAATGGACTTTTTACGAAGTAAGGATAGTAGTGTTATTGGGCGTATAGATTTGTAAACATAGGCATACTAATTAAATTTTAAGAATGGTGTCACGCACGCACAAGAAAACGTGAACGCATCTCACTTGATGACCGTGGAAAGTCGCTGTGAAAACGCTTCGTCCTGCCGCTCGCATCAAGGCGAGCTAAGCCGCGAAAACACAGCGCAGGAAGGAAGGACTCTGCCCCCGCCGCAGATGGCTTCCAAGATACAGCCGCCCTGGCGAGAGCTTGCGGCATAGTACGCGGCCTCCCCCGTCCCTACCCACCCCCGGAGCCTTGCAGAAACTTGCGGCCCTGAGGGCGCGCGCAGGCGCTCTGGCGGCACGAAGTAACCCCCCCTCCCTAACTCCCTCTGGAACGTTGCGCGCGACTGGATGACGGTGCGCTTCCTTCCCGCTTCCCGGCCTTGCGTGCGCGAGATGGAGCCGCGATCGCCGGCTCACCCTCGCATGCTTTCACTCGCACATGGATCATACGGCACGTGGCGACAATTTTTTAGCCCGCGGACGTTATACGGAACCTCACGGCGACGGCGACGCCCACGGCAGAAATGCGCCTGGAATGTCCGTGTAATTGCTATCGCAATAACATTGCACTGCTCGACTCC